>NC_073305.1:63346103-63503603 GCF_027595985.1 Sorex araneus | reverse complement strand
TTGCACACAGCCAACCCAGGTTTGATTCCCAGTATCCCATATGGTCCCCTAAGCACCACTCAGGAGTAATTCCTGAGTGCAAAGCCAAGAGTAACCCCTGTGCATCGCTGGGTGTGACCCAAAAAGCACTGCACTGTAGCACTGTCGTCCCGTTGTTCATCAATTTGTTCAAGCAGGCACCAATAACGTCTTCATTGTGAGACTTGTTACTGTTTTTGGCATATCGAATACGCCACGGGTAGCTTGCCAGGCTCTGTCGTTCGGGCGGGATACTCTCAGTAGCTTGCCGGGCTATCCAAGAGGGACAGAGGAATTGAACCTGGGTTGGCCATGTGCAAGGCAAACACCCTGCCCGCTTTGCTATCGCTCCAGTCCCCAAAAAAGCAAAAACAACAACAACAAAAAAAGTAAATGGAGATTAGGAATGAGATTTGGGTTGTTTACCAAGGTGTGTTCTCAAGTAAATTCTTATGTTATTTCTGGGAATTAGATTACTGGGAAAGATAACTCTCCCCTGGATTCATAAGACCCAAAATGTCATAAAGGTAGGAAAGAATAAATTTAATACAATAATTAAGATCAATCAAGCTAAGCACCTGAAGAATTCAGACCAGTGCTGAACATAATATGTGATCTATGTTTGCTTATGTAAATGTATTGATTGTCTTATGTCATAATAAACATGAAATAATAAACCATGACATGTATTAATTGTCTTATGTAATAATAAACATGAAATCAACGGTCATGCTTAGTACATTTCCTATGTACATATTAATACATGGCAAAATGACTTAAACCATGTCACACACCAAAAGAGATTTATAAATCCCAGGTTGTGAGGCATTGATCACAACTTCATTTCACAGTGGTGAAACATGAAGCCCAGAGAAAGACAAATGATTCGCCTGATATCAAGGGACTATTTGTGGCAAAGCAAAGATTAGAACCCGTCACGCTTGACTCTCCGTCCCATTGTGTGTTTCCCTCTGCGAGCTTCAGATTTCACTAGCACGAACAGAAAATAAGGCTTTGGGTTCACTCCTACCAGCAACTCCATGTGTCATTCTAATTATTTTCTAGCCTAACCATTTATTTAGAAATGTCCATTCCCTTTCACGACCACAGCAGGACACTCAGTGTGAATCCTTATTTTCGATGTCAGAATCCTATGGAGTGAGCTGGAAGATGGTCTACCTGGACATCCCCAGTTCCAGTGACATCTTGTGCTCTAAGAACCTGACTCTTAGCACCCGGTGCAATCCTACCCCGCCCCTCCAACCCCCAACTGGCTCCACTCACTGAAACATTCCAAAGATCAGAAATTAAAGGAGAAAAAGGACCCCAGAGCCTAACTGTGGAAAATCTCAAAGGGTAAAAACAGTGTCCAGCATAGACACAGTGTCTGAAATTTTGTGTATAAATGCCTCGTGTTTTCCAAAGGAGGTAAAAAATTTCTGTATTATATTGCAGAACCAGAAACCATCTGTTCCCCTGGCAGGTCTTCTCTTGAGTCTTAGTGACAAAAGGGAGGGCTGTCCTGGGGCCTCTCACCAGGTGTCCACACACTGTGAAGAAGGTGGTATCCTTCTCGGCTTACAGAAGAGCCTGCCCACTTGAAGACAAGTGGCAGAACCGGCACAGAAAGATGCACAGCACAGAAGGTGCTTGCCTTGTGTGCAGCTGACCAGGGTTTGATTCCCGGCACTACATATGGTCCCCGGATCAATTGGAGAGTGATTCCTGAGCACAGAGCCAGGAGTAAGACCTGAGCTTTGCCAGGTGTGGCCCCCAAACCAAAGAACACCAACAAAACCAAAAAACAAGAGGCAGACCTGGGCTCCTTACAAAGGGGTGTCTGGCCCCACGAATTGTGATCTTGGGTACATGGTTGCTTTACCTGCCTGAAGCCTCTCCCCAAACACATTCTTTTTCTAGATACACTTGTGCTGGGCCTTAACACCTCTTTCAAGTTGAACTGCCTTGAAAATATTGAAATGTCTACATTTAGCATACTTCATGGACCTGCTGTCGAGCACTCAGCAGCGTGGGGGTCATTAACTCAGCAGGCCTCTTATGGCTATTGATTGGTTTCTTTTGTTATCACCCCCTCCCTGCTTCTTGTTCTTTCCTATTCAATAGACTGTTCTTTAAGTACACCAGGAGGTCCTTGACCCTTGGTCCTTCACAAAGTTAGGATTGAGTTTTGTGTTATCATTTCCTGATGGCATAATTACAAGCATAATAATAACATATTATAACGTGCCCATTATCTGGAAGTAGAGCATTTCTATCTGGCATGATTTGATAGGTTATTTGGAGGAGTCTAGGAAAGGACAAAAATTTGCCTCCCTACCCCTCCGAATATTACCTATCAAATCATACCAAACAGGAATATTCTGCTTCCTAACTGCTCGTACCATTTGTTTGGTTAGGGAGTGGGGAACAGGGGAAAGATTTTTTTCTTAAAAGATTTAGAAAACTCTTTGCTCCTCATCTCTTTCAACTTTCTCAGCTGTACGTAGCCTGCCCTAAACAAGTTCAAACAACTGTAAACTCCTACAATTGGGCTGGAGAGATAGTACAGGATGTAGGGCGTTTGCATGAGGCTGAACTTGGCTCAATCCCCAGGACCACATTTTGTCCCAAGAACCAACAGTGGTCACTCCTGAGTACAGAGCCAAGTGTAAGCCTTGAGTACCCCTGGGGACTCAAAAATTTGGCTTTCCTCCCAGTTTATTTTTAAAAAAATTTATAAAACCATTTGCTAATAGTACTATTATTAACTATTATTATATATTATTGCATTATTACATAACTATTATTAACATCTAATCTAATGTCCCTACTACTATTAGCATTGTAACATAAATAGCAGTAATTTGCTGCTTATATTTATATTTCTTGTCACATATTAATGAAGCTCTTTACCACAATTTTAAATTTATATATGTGTATATATCTATATATACACATTTATATACACAAACATAAATGTTCAAGCCCTGAATTTAAGCTCAATAAGTTAGAATAAATAACTTATCCTTGGCAAATAAGTTGTATTCTGAGATAAATTTGTTTTATATAACTAGGAATCAGTGAGTATGTAGCTCAGAGCTAGGACTAAGCCCTAAGCACAGCCAGGTGTGGTCCCAAAACAAAACAAAAGACACAAACAAAAATAAACAGAGCTAAAGTTTGAGAGAAATGAAACTCATGAATAGCCTGTTAACTCTTGGTTTGAAAGCCAGGAACAACAGTTATGTAGACAAAACACAAGTATGTACTCATTTTCTTTTTTTAATTTAATTTTATTTTTATAAAGTTGTTCACAAGAATTTATTACATTTAATATTTTAACACCAATCCCACCACCATTATTTTGACTTTTCCCATTACCATCCAAAGGCAGATGGTAAATAATTTATTTTGTATTGCTTGTTATGAATAATCCACTAAAAATTATCAAAATGGTTTCCTTAGAAGAAAGTGTGTGAAAATTGTTGTATCTCACCTTGGAGCCATTAAGCCCCTGTATAGGAGCTCCCTAACATGTTGTTAAGGTTGAATCTTGTGTGCTGAGATATATATACATATATATACATATACACACATATTTGTACATATATATATTCAAAGATTGGTTGACTTATGCTTTATACCCTCTCAAATGTGGTGTGCAACTCTTAGTACATCAGTGACATAAAGTATGAGATATAGAGCGGCCAGTTTTGAGGTCTGCATGATCCAGGAATTCTAAAATTTTAAATAAGGTGCTAGAGCTGGAGTTAAATTTTTAACTGGATGGTGATTTAGGAGTCCAGAGGCATCTCTCCAGCATGTTGCTCTCTTTCAAGATTTATTTGTGAGTCTCTGGATCACAGCTATTAATGAGCTGGTATGGCCCCTAGAGGCAGTGTGTGGGTGTGACTGCCAGGCAGCCGGATGCAGGGGAAGAGGCCCATTCCTGACTCCAACCTGGAGATTTCAGTCACAAAACCCGAATACCTGGTTTTTTCAGCGGATTCATTCTCATGCATGAGGGGCTCATCCGGAGCCTGTGAAGCTTGGCCGTGAGCATGCAGTGACTGGGTTCTGGAGTTTGCAGCTGCCAGGATTCTGTTGGGGCAGGCGGAGGGACTCACCCAGCCCCCTCCGAGGTTCTCCACAGGGTGAGATGGCATCTCTCTGTACTCATTTTCTACTGTGGCCATCATCAATTGCCACAAAGTTGGCAATTTAACCAACATGACGATACCACATCCTCTTATAATCCTCAGAAGTCCAAGACGAGTCGGACTAAAATGAGAGTGTTAATGGGACTCTCTGTTTTCCCTGGAGAAAGTAGGGTAGGATCTGTTTTTGGTTTGGGTTTTGTTTTTTTCTCTTCCAGATTGTTGGAAAAATTTTATTATTTTTTTAATTTTAATTGTTGCTGTTGTTGTTGTTAAGGCACCGTGATCCACAAACTTGTTCATAATATAGTTTCAGGCAGATTCCTGAATTATTTTTGCTGACTAGAAATGGAGGGATTCCTTATGTCCCAGTCCCCATTCTCTATCATCAACGCCAGAGGAGGCCAAGTCCTTATCCTGTCACCCTTCTTCCGTGCCTCTCTCTGGCCACAGATGGGAGCTGGTCTCCACTTTCAGGACGCATGACATTAATTTGTAACATGATGGAAATATATTCATAGATTCCAGCAGAGGCATTTCTGGGGGCTGTTATTCTTCCTGCCAGTCCAAGCTCTCTGATACCCCACTTCTGCCCCACAGATACATCAGGGTGAACTTTCAGCTCTCCATCTGGTGGATCTTCATAACCAGCCTTCTTCCTTCCATGCGTTCCCACTTTCAATCCTCTGAAGTAACTTCTCCGGAAATACAGACTTAACCACATCAGTGCTCTCTTCAAAATGGCAGATGGCTTCTCCTGCTTTATTTAATTGCACTGGTATTTGGTTCTAGCCTTTCTTTTGAAACCTCTCTTTTTCAACCAAAATGGACCCCACATACTCATGTTCTCATACTCATTAGATATTTTTGCCTCTATACCTTTAACAACATTATGTTCTCTGTCTGGATATTGTTTATTATTATTACTGTTGGTGGTGGTGATTTGCTTTGGAACTACAAACAAAGTTGTTCAGGGCTACTACTGATTCTGAGCTCAGCGATCACTCCTGGTGGTCCTTGAGTGAACCTTGTGATGCTGGGGATGAAACCTGGATTGGAAGCTTGCAAGGTAAGTGCCTCACCTTTTGTGGTATCCCCCAGATCCCCTGGATGTTTGTTTCCCTTTATCCTCAGCTCTGGTTGTCCTAAACTTAAAAGTTTTCCAGGACCGCATAAATGTCACCTTTTAGCTTGAAAACTTCCCTGTTTCTTCCTAGAACACAAAGAACAGAAATAATTTTTTCTCCAGGTTTCTAAGACTTCTCGCCTATGCCTTCCTAAAGACCCTAAGCATGTGCTAATTATTTACAGCTACATGACAACAGACACTAAAACCTACAGACTTGCAGCTATGATTTATTAGTAGTATTAGACTTAGTGATTCTCTAGATCAGGACTTTTGTCAGGCTGACTTATCTGTGGTGCGTTCTTTTTGGAGCATGGCCTGAGATGACTGAGTTGTCTGTACTACACACACTCCAGAGATTTTCCGCAGTGCCTGGTTTTCTTAGTCTCACAATGTGCCAACCTCAGGGTGGTTGGATGCTCAGTGGGACCCTGAGGAAGGAGAATCGGTTTGTCACTATTGTATGGGAAGTCTGAGGACATCTTTGAATTAATACATCAACTAGATGTGAAAATAAGTCATCTAGGTGTGAAAATAAGGCTATGACATGTGCCTGATCTTCTCCAAATCTGTGACTTCCCAACTGTGACCCTAAACAGTCATTCCCATCATGCCTCCTACAGTTTTTCATCCAAAATAGTGACTCAATAATAATTTTCTCTTCTATGTTTGAGTAAACGTGTTACAGCCAAGTTCTCCTCATAGGTGACCACACTAACTTTTATATTCTGTAGGGTGAAAAATAGTAGAATGGCTAAAATATTTTTATAGTCACCTAAAACATTTGGAATATGTAGATAATACAAAACAGACGACCTTGTTCTTAGAGGGTAAACTGTGGGCATGACTATCATATTTCTGATGTGGATATGTGGATTATGGTTAATCAGTGCGGGGTTATATTGAACCAATCTTTCTAATTGAATTCCAATGAAGCACCTGCTTTCTGTCAAACTGCAGCTCGTGAGTGGGCAACTCATGAAGAAACTCATTTCACATTGATTTTCAATGTAGCGTAATAGTTTGTTTTGCTGAGTCAATAAAAATTTACATCTATACTAATCAAATAGTTAGAGTGGTCACCATTAAATTTTTTTTATTAGTTCTCTGCTCTGAGGTTGCAAAATATTAGCTTTTAGAAATTAAAACCTCAAGTCTAAGTATATCATTTTCCTTCCAAAATGCTTTAGCAGCCCCCTTCCTAATTGCAATGATAATCAAATTATAAATAAAATGGTGTCTTTCTTCTATCTTTGCGTGGGGGATCCACATTTAGAGTGATCAGGGCTTACTCCTAGCTCTGAGCTCAGGGATAACTCCTGGTAGGTCTCAAGGGATTATGTGGGATACCAGGGATCAAATCCAGGTTGGCTGCATGCAAGGCAAGTGCCCTACCCACTCTACTATCACTCCAGCCCCAACAATACTTTTCTTTTTTTAAGAGGAGTAATGAAGGGGCTGGAGCGATAGCACAGCGGGTAGGGCATTTGCCTTGCACACGGCTGACCCAGGTTCGATTCCCAGCATCCCATAGGGTCCCCTGAGCACCGCCAGGGGTGATTCCTGAGTGCAGAGCCTGGAGTAACCCCGGTGCATTGCCGGTTGTGACCCAAAAAGAAAACAAAAAAGAGTTATGAAAAGACTTTGCAGAAATAAAACATGCACACAATAAAAGTAATGAGACAATTGTCATAATAATAAGGCAAGTACAGTGTCCTGGAAAGGAAATTATAAAAGATAGTGTGAAGAATAAGCAGGCTTAGACTTTTAAGTTTCAAATTCTATGTCTTCCACCTTCTTGTTGATTATCCAATTGCTTTGACTTTTTTCCTCATTTGTAATACAGAGCTCATACTATATAACTCAGAGTGTTGTTTAAAGGATTCAGCAGACAATGTACGTTTCCGGTAGGTGACTAAAGAGCACTCAACCAATGTTAGCTATTATTATCATTTTTATGATTCGTATGACTTCTTTGTAAGCATTAAGTCTCAAAAAAACTTAAGTCTGAGGAATTAAAGAAGGAAAAACCCAAAGCATAAACAGATGTGCCAGAGAGATGGTTCAATGGGCTGCAGTACTTACTTTGCAAGTAGAAAGCCCATTTTCAATCCCCAGTACCACAGGGCCAGGAGTGAGCACTAAGCTGAGACTGTCTTTTGAGAGCTTAACATGTGTCCCCAAAACAAACAAACAAACAAATAAACAAACAAACAAAAAACACAAAGAAAGGATTCAGAGAGAAATGAAAGAAGGAGAAATAAGAGAGGAGAAAAATTGAGATAAAGAAGGCATAAAAGAATCAGAAGGAACAAGAGTGAAGGACATCAAAGGTGATGGACTGGGATATTGATGGGGGAACAGAAAGATTTTCTCAAAAGTGCCTGCTCCAGTGGGTTTCACAGAAGTGGGCAATGGTGAGACCTGTTGATAACCGTCTCTGAGCCACTGGTTCTGGAAGTCAAACCGGTCTTTGCAGACTTAGCTCAGAACAGTCTAGACCCAGGTGATGACTGCCAGCGCCTCTATTTTGTGTTCCCTGAGCTGCCCTCCCCCTCCCCAATTCAGCACTAACTAGAGAAAGCCAAAGAGGCTCCCCTACCAATCCCCGAAGATGTCTGCCTGGCTTCTAGCCAGATGTGCTTAGCATCCCCATGCCAACACCTCCAGTTAGGGCCCACCTGCAGCCTTGCCTGAGAAACTTCCCCACTCCCTGCATGGCTCTGCCAAACACAAGTGACGCCGCTGACTCCCAATGGGTTCGTTTCCTAGGACTGTCTTCACAAATAACCACAAACTTTATGGCACAAAACAAATGCAATGTTATTTCCTCCCACTTGTGGAAATCTGAAAGCAAGTTAGGGGCATGCTCACTCTTAGCTTCTGATCACGCTAGAACTCCTTGGCACTCCTGGGCTTGCAGACATTGTTCTGATTTCTGTCCTCATTGTCACATGTTTTCCTGGAGGGTCTCTGTATTCCTCTGATCTTCTTGCTCTAAGAAGGACATCTGTCAGATGGGATTAAAGACCTCTCCTACTTCACTGGGACCCCCACCTTAACCAGCACATCTACAAAGACTGGTTCCAAGTAAGATCACAGCCTTGGGTTCTGGGAGGAGCACGAATTGGGGAGCTATGACCCATTTCAGTTCTTACTAGGTCAACTCGAATTAAATAGCTGCATGGGGTGAGCTGGCAAGTTGAGAAGGCAAAGTGATAGGACACTACGAAGTAGGCAAATTATTTGTGGTAGTAAACACAGTCCCCAAAGTTTCATAACTGAAGTCACTAAGATTAGTCCTTGCTCTATCACAGTTCATTTGGGGTAGGGTTAGGGGGAAGACAAGTGTCCGGGCAGTGAGTCAAGTGAGCTGGCTAGAACAGGCTTCTCGAGCTCAGGCTCATTTCTCTTCTACTCATTGTTTGTTGGCCTGGATCAGTCAGACCACACCCATTACAGCTGGGTGCCCAGGACAAAGAAGAGAACAGATTTGGTGGTGGCTTGAAGCCCACTGTGCAGAAAGGAAGGCCCATTTCCTCTGTTAACACTCTCCTTCCTAGCTTGTGACCAGATGTACCAGGCATCCCAAATTCCAAGCTTCTTTTGGTAGGGGAGCAGGGGAGTGAAGATTTGAGCCATACCCAACTATGCTCAAAGCTTACTCCTGGCTCTGTACTCAGGGAATGTGGAGGGACCATATGTGATGACAGAGATCAAACTGGGAAAACCATGAGTAAGGCAAGTGCCTTACCCACTGTACTATTACTCAACCCCTAAAACTGCAAGTTTCATAAGGGATTCCTCTGAGAACCACCTCTAACCTGTGCCCACCTCCAAGAACAACTTTTCCATGTGTCACTGTCACTGTCATCCCATTGCTCATTGATTTGCTCGAGCGGGCACCAGTAACGTCTCCATTGTGAGACTTGTTGTTACTATTTTTTTGCATATCAAATACGCCATGGGTAGCTTGCCAGACTCCATGCCGTGTAGGCGGGATACTCTCAGTAGCTTGCTAGGCTTTCCGAGAGGGATGGAGGAATCAAACATGGTTCAGCCGCGTGCAAGGCAAATGCCCTACCCACTGTGCTATTGCTCCAGCCTTTTGTGTACCTTTATGAATATGAAACTGAGTAGTTCACAAAGAATCAAGGGTTATGGTTTTATTTTTTCTTTGGGGACATACACAATTTATCTTGAGTTACCCAAAAATAAATGAATCTCTAATGGTAAAAAATCACAATTCTCAGAATACTATACTGTGGGTGTGGAGAGTGGAGGGGAGGCAATGTAGAGATAAGGAGAAGTTTTAGGGAGGATTCTTCTAATCACATTGAGTAAAGACATTTATTGTGCATCAGAGAGGTAAACCAACCCAGAAGGACATTATCAGAGAAGGCTTAGGGATAAGATATGCAACTATAGTCAGATTCCAATTTGGTCCAAGCTTAGCCATTTACCAACCATGTGAACAATACACGTTGCTTTAACACCACTAATTGTTGGATGCCTTGTCCATGAAATAGGTCAAACAAGCTGCAGAGATGCCTCCAGACCCCATGCCAGTCTGAGTCTCTCATCTGGGGTATCTCAGAGGGGGGCAGGTGCGCCCACCACCCACCTCAATAGAGCCTCAGCAGCCAAAAACCTCCATAACCCAATTGTTTAGGGAGACTACACAAGCTCTGAAGGAGCCTCATCCAGGAATGAATCTGCTGAAAAACTCAAGTATCCAGGTTTTGTGGTGGAAATCTTTAGGCTCTCACAGAATCAGGCATGGGCGACCTCCTCCTTACCCCTGTTCTTCAGGCAGCCTGGCAGTCATGCCCTGTAACTGCCTCTGGTGCCATATAAGCTCATTAATGGGCCATGATCCAGACTCTCATGAATAAATCTCAAAAAAGATCAGCAAGCTGAAGAGATGCTTCCAGACCCCCAACTCACCATCCAGTTAAAAATTTAACTACAGCTGAATCACCCCATTAAAAATTTTATAGTTCCTGGAGCAACATCTCATACTCTACACCACTGATAAACCTGGAGTAGCACACCATGTTGGATGGGACGTAAATAGAAGGCAATCCATCTCAATTAAGAAAATATTAATAAAGGGTTGGAGTGGTAGCACAGTGGGTAGGGCATTTGCCTTGCATGCAGCCAACCCGGGTTCAATCCCCAGCATCCCATATGGTCCCCTGAGTACCATCAGGAGTAATTCCTGAGTGCAGAGCCAGGAGTATCCCCTGTGCATCGCCAGGTTTGACCCAAAAAGGAAAAAAAAAAGGAAAAAGGAAAATATTAACACACAAGGCATAACCTGTAACAACATGTTACTAATCTCTTATACAAGGCTTAATGGATTCTGCATGAAAGACAATAATCTTCACACACTTTCTTCTAAGGAAATCTTTTTTGATCATTTTTAGCAAATTATTCATAATAAGCAAAACAAAACAAATTATTTAAGGCCTGCTATTGGTACAGGCTTGGATTGCCATTGGGGAAAGGAAATAATGATGGTGGGATTGGTGTTGGAATATCTTTTAAAAATTTTATGTTACTTCACAGTATTTGATTACATTTAATATTCAAACACCAATCCCACCACCATTACACCTTCCCACCACCAAATTCAGGATGTTTCCATCCCAAGCCCCAACCCCTACCCTAAAACATAAACAAAAGAATATATTTTGTATTTTCTGTTATGAAGAACTGCTGAACATGCTTACAAAAAAGTGTTCATATAGAAAACAGTGTGAAGATTGTTGTATTTTGGCAGGAGCCATTAAGACATTCTATTGAATATCACTAACATGTTGTTAAAATTTGGGTGATGTGAGCTTTGGTATATATGTCTGAAAAAAATGTATATATGCATATATATATTTCCCTCTATGATTTGTTGCCTACTGTCTGAACCCCATGAAATATGATGTGGTAATTATGGAAAATGAGTAGGGAGTATCCTATCATGTGTCCAGGAATATGTTCACTCATATGTGAAGCTCAGCCCGAGTGTGTGAAAAGTGGCCTGGAGTGTGGCAGTGGTTGGGTTGTGGAGCTCGGCTGCCGGGGCTGGGTCCCTTGGGGCGGGGAGGCTCTCACCCACCACCCTCTGGGGTGCCCTGAGTGAAAACAGCCTGGAACGGAGTCCGGTGGTATGGTTATGGGGGTCTCATTTTATGCTCCCTTCCAGGAGAAGCAGCCATGAGTTCTGGAGGGTGGTCGATGAGGAGATTATCTGGCTGGTGTTGGGATATTAATGTAATAAATCATCATGAACAACTTTATAAAAATAAAATTAAATTAGAATAAATAAATAAACAAAAAGGAAAAAAGAAACAGGTCTAAGACAGAACCTATAGTGGTTGCCTATGAAAATGACATGAGGCAGACATAAATAATGCACAAATTTAGATAATTTCAGTTGAAATCTCCCTTTTGTTTTGATGAGAGCCACATTGTCTTCATCTTTAAAAAACAATAGATAGGGGCTGGAGAGATAGCACAGCGGGTAGGGCATTTGCCTTGCCTGCGGCTGACCCAGGTTCAAATCCCAGCATCCCATATGGTCCCCTGAGCATGGCCAGGGGTTATTCCTGAGTGCAGAGGCAGGAGTAACCCCTGTGCATCGCCAGGTGTGACCCAAAAAGCCAAAAAACAAAAAAACAAAAACAAAAACAAAAAAACAATAGATAGATAGGAAATCATATATATTAGATGTATTAGATAGATTAGATATATAGATGGACTGGAACGATAGCACAGTAGGTAGGGCATTTGCCTTGCATGCGGCCGACCTGGGTTCGATTCCTGCATTCCTCTTGGAGAGCCCGGCAAGCCACCGAGAGTATCCCGCCCACTTGGCAGAGCCTGGCAAGCTATCCGTGGTGTATTTGATATGCCAAAAACAGTAACAAAAGTCTCACAATGGAGACATTACTGGTGCCCACTCAAGCAAATGAATGAGCAACAGGATGACAAAGGCAGGGACAGATATATATAGATAGAGATAGAGATATATAAACCTCCCCAGAAGTTCACGGGCCCATTCAGACCACACCTGGCAGTGCGGAGGCAGGGCTGCAGTTCTGTGGATTGAATTCAGAGCCTTGAGCTCCTCCAGTATTCATCTTTGCGTCCCCTCCCTCCTATTCCCCACTGCCCCCACTCTCTGGCCTTTCTGTGCTGTACGTGCTCCCGAGTCCCTCGCTAATAACCCCAGACGCCAGAGCATAAGAAAGTAGCCTTTGCATTATCCTGATGACTTACAGTTAAGGTGAAGGAAACAATGAACTTTGAGGACAGCAGAGTTCTGTGTCAGAGGGACAGCAGATACTCTCACTTTGGAACTCTGCCTGTTGTCATTGCAGCCTTGGCCCTATTGCCCCACAGGAGCCTTTGGGACTTAGTAGTCCCCAACAGGCCCCCAGAGGACACAGCATCCCTTGCTCTACCTCAGACTATGGGGCTCATTTCAGACTGAGAAGCCAACGTCAAGTCCATTTGAGACCTGGTGGCCATCCTGGGAGTCAATCACGTATTTGGTCTTTGCAGGGTTGAGCACCCTGAAATGCTGGCATCTGTGCACTGCAGTCTTTAGCCCACAACTGAGGGAAGGATGGCCCTCACTCGCTTCCTCACCAAGACAGTCGCATGCCTTCAGGGATGTGAGAGATTATTTCTTCAAAGTCTAATGGAAAACATCCACCGTGCAAGTGCACATCAGGGTTCACCCCAGCCTCTCGCCTGGCTGACCCCAAGGGCCTGAGGAAAAACTTCTATGACCATAGGCTGGTGACTAAAGTTCACTGCTCGGAAAAGTTCAAAAGCGTGACTTGGTTCTCTCAAACGTAGGCTAGTGCCTTACGGAGAGTCGGCTTTCTCCACAACCTGAACAGGCACAGCATTTAAGAGCTACTTTAAAGTTTTATATGTATATAACTTTATATACATGTATATGTGTATATGTGTGTGTATATATATATATAAAATATATATGAGAAAATAATGAACCTTGATAGCTTTAGTTTTTCCATAAGGAAATAGAAATCCTTAGATTAGCCCCAAATGCAATTTTTCTTGAATAGTAAAAATGCCTAAATTGAATTATTATGCACAGTATTTAAGTCATAAAGCTAATTCAGAGTCCTTAATTATAATTGTGGGCCAGCTAATTCGGTAATACATTGTCTTTTGTATTAGGAAATGATTCCTCTAGGAGCTGTGGATGCAACTCAGTGTTCGAGCACATGCCTGCAGAGACAAAGCCTCAGTTTGACCCTCCGCACAGAGCAAGAGCAAGAGAGAGAACAAGAGAGACGGGGGTGGGCGGGACACTGAGGGAGAATGAGAGAGAGAGGAACAATTCTACCCTAGACAAGAAAAATAAGATTGTTGCTATGGTTTGAGATATTTTTTAGTTTGGTTGGGGTATTTTTTTATTTTTATTTTTTTGCTTTTTGGGTCACACCTGGCAATGCACAGGGGTTTCTCCTGGCTCTGCACTCAGGAATTACCCCTGGAGGTGCTCAGGGGACCACATGGGATGATCTTGAATTCATATGGGAATTGAACCTGGGTCGGCCACGTGCAAGGCAAACACCCTACCCACTGTGCTGTCACTCCAGCCCCAAGTTGGGGTATTTTTTGGTTTTGGTTTTGGTTGCTGTCTTTCCCTGTAAGTTAGAACTCAGCCTACAATGACCAGGTTTACTTCTGTAGTACTTGAGTTTAAGATTATTAAGATTTGAAAGACATGAATGAATCTAAAGAAATGTGAAGTTAATATTGGAAAGCCTGGTCTGTCTATTCTCAAGTTCTCACCCAAGAGGAGTATTTACTATTAGGCTCTCAATAAATTGCAGGGAACAACACAGATGAGGACCTCACTCTCCTAAACCTTTCATTCAAGCAGAACTTGGCCCATTATAAACAACTGAACTGACATGTGAGCGAGAAAATCTTAAAGTAGCTATATGCCAAAACATAACTACTGTTTTGTGGTGAGATGTTCAGAAGGCCTGAGTACCTACTTTTTAATCAGGAACCCAGTTTTGATTTCTGTCACACAGTCACTTGAGCATCACCAAGCACTGTGCCGGGAACAGTCCCCAAGCACCACCAGATGTGACCCCAAACCAAAGAAATAAAATGGTGATGAACAAAACATGGACAAAAGGATAAAGGGGCACCTTTAGCTGGAGGCAGACAGGCCCCTCCAAGAGCAGGAAGCTGAGCCGAGTGACCCCTGAAAGCAGAGGTTAGCAAACTTATCACCAAATCCAGCCTAGTGCAACTTACTGGGGAAGAACGGCCTTGACATTTTTCAATGTTTGGAAGGAAATCTAAAGTAGAAAATAGACTTTTTCCTCCCGCAAGCATGGTGAATGAGAACCTGATGGACTTTTTGTAAAAGAATGTGGTAAGCAGCAGCCCCACAATGTTACCATCCAAGAAAGGCAAGGATTCCGCGTGCCCAGGGAAAGTGGCATTATGACAGGAAGCAGAGTAGTTATGGAGGTCAGGCTAAACCAGTTTTCAGGAAAACGCTAAAACTACAAAGAAGATTTTTTTGAAGCTGAATCAATTGAACCCAACTGCAGATCTTAGAGAAGGCTAACCATTGAGAGAGAGAGAGAGAAGAGAGAGAGAGAGAGAGAGAGAGAGAGAGAGAGAGAGAGAGAGAGAGAGAGAGAGAGAGAGAGAGAGGAGAGAGAAAGGAAAGAGGGAGAGACAGAGAAGGAAGAGAGTCAGGGAAAGAAGGAAGGAAGGAAGGAAGGAAGGAAGGAAGGAAGGAAGGAAGGAAGGAAGGAAGGAAGGAAGGAAGGAAGGGAGCAAAAGAGAGAGAAAAAGAGAGAAAGTTTAAAGAAAAGCAAGGAGACAGGCAGAAAATAGAGAAAGAAAGGAAGAAAGAAGAAAAAAGAGAGAAAGGGGGAGTGTGTGTGTGAGAGAGAGAGAGAGTGAAAGAGAGAGAGAGCCAAGCAATCCAGTTTTAAATGAACTAGTATCTTGAAAAATTCCCCATGCAAGGTATTTTGCTTTTTAAAAAATGTAGAGAATTCTTTGTGCCCCTAAAACACAATATGAAATTCAAATTTCAGGGCCCATAAAGGTTTAGTAGAGCAAAGTCACGCCCAATCGCTCACATCCGCTTTCATGCTACAATGACAGCGCTGAGTAGCTGCCACAGAGACCTTATGACGCGCGAAACCTAAAATATTACTATGCGGCCTGTTCAGGGGCAAGTGTGCTGACCCCTGATCTCAGGGGCAGTCTTCAGACAGAAGGCATTTGTCCTAGCACAAAGACCTGGAGAACAGCAGGCAGGCTGGAAGAAGGGGCTGCTGGGAGCTGGGGAAGATGACTTCTGAAAGACGAGCTGAGTTCTGTGGACACAGGAGAGTTTTGTCATGGAGTCATACCCACCGTGCACTGCAGGTAATACGTTTCCCTCTAACTCCTACACCAGCTCCAACGTCCTGAAATCAAAGCACTGTTTACTCATTGTTATTGGCAAACTTGTTTTCCTCCTGTCTAGCAGACCTGAGTGACGACACCAGCAGCCCCCCAGGCCCACCCCTTGCCTTCCTTTTGCTCCCCAAAGTGGCTGACAGACAAACACAGGTCATCCTAATCCCAGCATTGCTTACAGATCAGGTGTGACCTTGAGGCAGTTTCCACCTGAGTGCCAGGAAGCTAGTGCAACCCAACTGGAGGATTTCTGTGGTTAAAGAAGACGCAAATGCACAAAGTAAGTGCTGCCATGAACTCGTCGTTGTTGTTGTTGTTGTTATTATTATTATTATTATTATTTGAGCAGGAGTCTCACAAATGAACTCCCTGACCCTGCTCCCACAGAGTTGGGATTCAATTCAAGTCTAGGGTAGGGCACAGGAATCTTGGGGTTGAGATGTGATGTGAGAACTTTGTGAAAAACAGCCTCCGGGAGACAGGTGTGAGGTCATCTGGGCACACAAGAGATTGGCCTGGGGCATCCCAACATTTTATGATAAACAGTAACTTCCTCTTGAATAGTGGAGGGGGGAATGGAAGGGGGAGGGGCTGAGGGGAGGAGGGGAATTTCCTGAGCAAATTCTAGACTAAGGAAAGGAATGAAGGTAGAGAAAAGAATGGGAGTGAAGAAGGTCACCTTCCTCTTTAAGAATGGTATTCTGGGGCTGGAGTGATAACACTGCAGGAAGGGCATTTGCCTTCCAAGCTGCAGACTGGCATTCGATTCCCAGCATCCCATATGGTCTCCTGAGCACCACCAGGGGTAATTCCTGAGTGCAAAGCCAGGAGTAACCCCTGTGCATCACCAGGTGTGACCCCAAAAGAAAAAAAAATGGTGTTCTGGGGTGGAGCGATAGTGCAGGGGTTAAGATGCTTGCCTTGCACTGGCAGACCTTGGTTCTATCCCTGACACGGCATATGGTCCCTTGCACATTACCAGAAGTGATCTCTGAGCACAGAGCTAGGAGTCCTGAGCACTGCTGGGTGTGGCCCAAAAACAATAAAAAAGAATTGCATTCGGTGCTCTCCTTTGTACTCAGGTGCCTGTGCAGACTGTGTTATATAGAGGAAGATTTCGTCTTTAATTTCCTGTGAATCCAGAGCGATAATACAGTGCTCAGGCCACTTGCCTTGCATGCAGCCAGCCCAGGTTGGATTCCCAGAACCACAGATGTTTCCTTGAGCCCCATCTGGAGTGATCTTGAAGTGCAGTCAGGAGTAAACCCTGAGGACTGCCGGGTAGGGCCCCCAAACAAAATGCAAAATGACGTTGAATTCTCGATGAATCCAGCAATGTCTTTCTGCTTATCTCCACACTTACCTGAGGATGAGGAGTGCTTGTATGCACATCATGGGGAGGGATGGGAGGGTTGCTATGCATGTGGGGGGGGGGGTGCTATGAAGGAGAAATAGGGCTCTCTCCTGTGCCCTCCTCCTTCCACCCTCTAGGGCAGAGTTAGAGTGCTAAGCAGGGAGGTAGGTAAGAGAGGCAGGAGTGGTGGTGTGGGGCAACAGGGAGCGGTGAGGCCTGTGGTGAAGCAGAGCACGCGTGCTGCACCTAAAGATTCACCTCCAGCCAATTGTGACCAGAGAGGAATGCAGACTGAGGATAGCATGGCCAGATACTTCTATTTTCCAGATGAAGCCAGCTCTCCGATTTTTTTTGTGTGAAATATAACATTCCCATTAATAAATGTTGTTAAGAATTTTTTGGTCTTTTTTTTTTTCTTTTTAAACTCCATGCAGGCCAAACAAAACACATCTGGTGGGCGGATTCAGACTGTGGGTGGGCCACCAATTTGCTAACTCTGGTCTAGACTGAATAATTCCAGCTTGGGGACCTGTAACCCCCATTCCCATCCTACCCTGTGACCTAAGAGTGGGTTAGGATCTTTCCTTGTGCCGTGAACCGCCGCCTTAGCTGCACATTAAAATCACCTGGGAGAGGAAATGACATCCTGATACCCAGATTTCAATTCTGCTGGCCCAGATGGAGCTCTCCAAGAGACATGCAGTTAAAATTTGAGCACCAAGGACCAGAAACATAGCCCAGCAATAAGGCAGCTTCTATGCAGCTAGCCTGGCCTCGATCCCTGGAACCCCAGGTGGCCCTCTGAGTCCCACCAGGAGTGACCCCTGAGCACAGAACCAGAAACAAGCCCTGAGCACAGCTAGGTGTGGTCCAAAAAAACAAACTAAGAATTCCAGCTCCACAAAGCAATGACATGACTGAAGGGTCATGTTGGAGACGGTGCCGGTCCTGGAACAGGAAGCCTGAGAAACAAGGAGAGACTAGAAACATCTGGCAAGTGGTTTTTGCTTTCTGTCCTTCCCCTGATCTCCGCCGTGGCTCAGCCATGTGGACACTAAGGAAGAGTTTGGCATTTTTGAGTGTTGTCTTGTTTCAATCAGTTACACCATAGTCCTCGCCAAACTCTCCTAGTTTAGAGCTTTTGCAGGCAAGGGTGGTGCACATGGGCATGGTTTGGAAAAATAAGGGGCCAGATCAAGGCGTCTCTCCCCCTCCTCTTTCCTTTCACTAAAAACTGCATTCCTCAGAGCAGGGAGAAGTCCAGGACTCCAAGTGACAGAGGGAAGACAGTCACACAAAGAAACTGTAGCAGCAGAAAGTTCTGGAGGAAAAAGACAATTCAAGTGTGGTAGGAAAGGGTTTGATGTCTACTGATGGAGTTTTGGGTTTTTTTTTTTCTTTTTGGGTCACACCTGGTGATGCAAAAGCCAGGGGTCACTCCTGGCTCTGCACTCAGGAATTACTCCTGGCGGTGTTCGGGAGACCATATGGGATGCTGAGAATCGAACCCAGGTCGGCTGCGTGCAAGGCAAACGCCCTACCCACTGTACTATCGCTCCAGCCCTTGATGGATTCTTTTTCAATCTTTGATATCGAGCCCAGTGTTTGGCCAGTGATAGGCTGAAAGTGTTAAAGGAAGCAAGAGATAGAGAAGTCAATAACTTCCTTTATTGCCTTTCTGCCGTTGAAGCATTTTTATATTCTTCTTACTCCCTCCCTATGAGCAAATGTGTGTGTGGGTCGGGGGGAGGGTCGTCCTTTATGGGAAATGGGTCCACTGAACTGTGTTTTGCATTAGCTGCTGGGCTTTCCAACAAGTTCACGAGTTGCCAGGGTGGTTTCATACAAAGGCTTCACTCACATATATTAATTGGCCCTTAACACACAGGAAGACACCAGTGAGTTTTTATAGTGTGTGGAGGGTTTTTGAACCAGGAAACAGATTCCCACTTTTCCCTGCACCTACAATTTTTCCTTTGAAGTCAATAGGAGCCCAGCTTTGGGTGTCTAGAAAGGAACAAGGATCTGGTCTAAGTGAATTGTTAGGAAAATGTATTAAAGTGCTAAAGTGAGATTAGGTTACCCAGAGAAAATAGTGTGGCCAGAAGAAACTGAGATCAGAACCATCTGAAGGGGGTCTTGTGACTAGAGAAAAGAAAAAAAATATGTGTTTAAAAAAACAATTAATGCTTTCAGACACCTTAGCAGAAATAAAGACCTATTGTCCTTTCTGTGTTTCAAATACGAATGGCCAATTAATGATGTTATTGGCAAATTGCTCTACAATTAAAAACATAAAAATGTTATTTAAGGCAATTAGAATAATTGTCATATGTTAATTACTGGTTGATGGATTTTGCATGCTGCCAGCAATTACCTTTTGAGTATGAACTTTTCTGAACAGAATCCAAATCCATAGACATTGATATAATAAGAACTGTCTTCCTTGTTGGCATGTCTGCCATAGTTTCAGTGTCTTTTAAGGTATGTAATTATTTTTAATTAGGTCTCCAGAAGAAATTTTCTCAATGCATATTTTACTAGCTCATCATTAAAGAACCATAAACCATCTGAAAGGACAGGGGACTAGAAGAAATAAAATTGCTTGGCCTTTCTGAGCCTCGAAGGAGAATGAGGAAAACACATCTCTGACACTAGAAGACCCTAGAAGAACTTTATCAAATAGTATTGTGATGTCCCTATATGTGTAGGAGGCATAGCAGAGGCTCAATAAAATTAATTATTGTTTTTATTGAAATAGAGATATCATCTGAGGCTGAGAATCATCCTTCATCATTATAATAAAAGTCTTATAGTTAACAGTCATGCAATAGACCATCCTATGTGGCCCTCCAGGTTATGTCCTACACAGCCTTAGGGTAGCAATGATATCAAAGTCTAAGTGAATAGTAACCCCTAAGATTGTACAGGGTACAATGTGCTCGACCACGCATGGCTGCTGCTCTGTATAACCAGGACTCTGAAGTCAAATCCATTTTAATCCTTGATAGTTAAATAATGTCCTGTTTCTGTTCCTTAGACCTTCTCCTAGTTATTGTTTTGTTAATAGTAATACTGATCAGATATTAGTGGTTGTCTACCTCCAGACCCAATCTAGCCTGTGCTTATAAGCAAAGTTTCACTGGAATAAAAGTAGATCGCTTTTTATTGTCTTGGCTACTTTTAATTTTGAATTTTTTTTTTGTCTTTGGGCTATATCCAACAGTGCTCAGGGCTTATTCCTGGCACTGTGCTCAGGGATCATTCCTAATGATGCATGGGGGACCATATGGGATGCCAGGGATCGAATCTGGGTCAACAGCTTACAAGGCAAACACCTACTGTCTTGGCTACTTTGAAGCTAATGACAGAGTAGAATAGGTCTACCCCAATATTGATGATCTCTCATCAAATCTACTTATCTCAGTTTTACAGAAATATAATAGTAAATTGATTCGCCTCCCCCATACTTCTTATATTATTGGGCCATTGAGCTTCTTATATTATTGGGATTGGTGTTTTCCTTGATCCTTGTGGCTCAGACTATTCTCCTTCCTTTCCCAGAAACTCGTGATTTTACCTTCTCCCACCCGTTCTTGTGAAAAAAAAAATTATTAATCCTAGAAAACTTGAGTTCTTGGCTTACATTCATCCTCTCGGTAGTCATATTATGCTATCATACTTCTTGGCCATACACCCCTTCAAAAGCGCTGACTATTTTCATCGTGCACTAATTTATCCTCAAATCTCTATTAAGGACTCTAGTTTTTATTACCTTTACTTCCCTAGATATGTATCAAGCAAAGTCCCAGGTGAAATGCACATTGCTAAACCCAAAGGTCATTTCTAAGTTCTCATTTTGACCTTCCAGAAGTTTTTGACGCAATTTACTGTTCCTCCTACTTAGTTTCCAGAACCCCATGTTATCATTGCGGGAAAATTCTTAGTGATGTGAAAGAACCACGCAGGAGAACCTGGGACATGGTTGGAATGATACTGAAAGCAGGTTGCAACTCCTGTCAAGCAAACAATGTTTATCCTATCATTCCTTTGGTGCCTAGAGAAACCTAATGACTATGAAGATGGTAGGGTAAAGTAGACACAAGAATTAGGCCTGAGCTGAACTGATTTCTTTTGTGTTTGTTTGGCTTTTCATTTTGCTTTTGTTTTTGGTCTACACCTAGTGATGCTCAGGGCTTATTCCTGGCTTTGTATTCAAGAGTTACTCCTGGTGGTGCTCAAGGGACTGTATGGAATGCCAGGGATCAAACTTGGGCTGGCCCTGTGCAAATTTAGTGCCATCCCCACTGCACTGTCTCTGTGGCCCTGAATTGATTTTTTTTTTTGATTTATGACCTTAAGACCTTGGCTAATTTACCAATACTTTCCAAATCTCAGTGGGTAGGAATACCTAGTGCATAGACTTCTTGTAAGGAACAAATGCATTACTGCTTAAAAAAAAAAAAAAAGCCTGGAACCATAATTACAAGCTCAAATGCCTTTCAGAGAGAACAGGCAGGAAATATAAATTAGCTCAGTCCACAAATGCTTCACTCCTGTAGGTAGGTCAAATTCAAATTTGTAAAGAAACACACCCTCTAGGCCATATCCTGCCCAGAGACTGTTTGGACTGTCTTTAACCTGGGTGGTGGGTGAAGTCTAATAAATATATGGTTAATATCTTTGGAAAGATTCCTTTTCTTTGAAAGCCACTTCAGAAATTAAAGGCACTTCAGGAATTAAGTCGCTAAGTCAACCTCCTATGTTGTATGTCCACAACATTCATCCAGACATCTGTCCTGAGTCTGCTTCTATGCCAGGTGCTGTATGAAGTAACATGGTGGTCCCTACCCTCAGGCGTCCGTTCTACTATTGGACAGAGCCAAGTGCACAGTTGGGAAAATAATTGCAGACTAAGCAATCTGTAAGTGAAGGATGGGGAAAAAATTGTTTTAAGTGCAGAGGAGCTAGAAATTCACTGAAATGAAAATAAGATTTTTTTTTTAAAAGTACATAAAAAGTAAAAAATAACTAAGGCTCCTGACCTTAACTCCTGAAAATTAGAGTTCAGGAGTCTAATTTTCTGACTTCACAACCTTAAGCACATTACTTAACCTTTCTATGCCTTAATATTCTTTTTTGATAAAAAATAAAGATGAGAGGCTAGAGAGATAGTTCAGTGGGTAAGGCACTTGCATTGCATGTGGTTGACCTGGGTTCAATCTCTGGCATGCCATATGGTCTCCCAATCCCTGCCAGAAGTGATCCCTGAGCACCTGTTTGATGTGGCCCAAATAGCAAGAGAGAATGAAAAAAGGAAAGAAGAGAGGGAAGGAAGGGGGAGGGAGGGAGGGAGGGAGGGAGGAAGGAAGGAAGGAAGGAAGGAAGGAAGGAAGGAAGGAAGGAAGGAAGGAAGGAAGGAAGGAAGGAAGGAAGGAAGGAAGGAAGGAAGGAAATAGAGACTGTAGAGACCATTAACTGAGTTTTTATCCTTTAAGCACTAGTTATTTCCTGGCACCTGGTCTAGGTTCTCATATGGTCAATGAAGAATTCTAGATATGAATTTGAAAACTAGAGTCCTAATTAAGGTGATTAATTCATAACTTGCTCAGAACTTTTTCTGTATTCATGTTGGAAGTTCTATGACCTGGGAAATTCCTCTGATCTGGGCAACTCTACACACTGATTATCATCTACTTACTTCCAGCTCTAACTGCAAGCATGATTTAGGGCAGCTTCTCTCTTCTTAGTCTCTGTAAAACACAGGGTTTAGACTAAGTAGGTGGTTCTTACATGGAATTCACTTACAGTAAAAACATGCCACAAGGTTTTATGCCAGACAGGGATAGGGAATGACTCAAAGGATCACAGAGATACATTTCTCCTCCTCCCCCTCCTCCTCCTCCTCTTCCTCCTCCTCCTCCTTCTTCTCCTTCTCCTCCTCCTTTCCTCCTCTTCTTCCTCCTTCTCCTCCTCTCCTCTTCTTCTTCCTTCTCCTTTCCTCCTCCTCCTCTTCCTCTTCTTCTTCTTCTTCTTCTTCTTCTTCTTCTTCTTCTTCTTCTTCTTCTTCTTCTTCTTCTTCTTCTTCTTCTTCTTCTTCTTCTTCTTCTTCTTCTTCTTCTTCTTTCTTCTCCTTCTCCTTCTTTTCCTCCTTATCTTTCTCCTCCTCCTTCTCCAACTTCTCCTTCTCCTTCTCTTTATCCTTCTTCTCCTCCTCCTTCTCCTTCTCCTCCTTCTCCTCTCCTTCTCCTTCTCCTTCTCCTCCTCCTTCTCCTTTTTCTTCTTCTTGTCTCCTCTGTCTCCTCCTCCTCCTCCTCCTCCTCCTCCGCCTCCTCCTTCATCTCCTCCTCTTTCTCCTCCTTCTTTTTAAAACTGAGCTTCTTTCATGGGTGAATGTTCTTTCTTCCCCACCTTACTTCCCTTTGATGGTACTGTTGCTGCAGTGAGAGGGGGAGTGGATACAGTTTTGTGTAGAGAGAGGCTGATCACCCTTTCTTGCTGGTATAGGAAATCATACAATATGAAAACACAAATAACAGTGCTGCTGAGATTGCTCTTAGCATATGGGTTGGGTTCAAGCTCATGACCTCAAACCTGCAAGTATTCTGCCATTGAAATTTCCCAGGCCCCTCACCTCCTTTGTCTTTTAATAATCTAAATCTATAATTCCTTCTTGTAACATATTTATAGTCTTTACCAAAAAAAATGAGGTTCACTTACTCATTTTTTCATTGAAGACTGTTCATTGAATTCCTATTTTTCAGGCTCTGCTCTAGATCTGGCAGCCAACAGAACTCTGAGAGGAAAAACTCCGTCGTAGCGTTGACTGTGTTAACTGACTGCAGCCTGTCCTCCCTGCCACCCACTGTCATGGCAAGAAGGATGCAGGGAAGCAGAAAATTATGCTTTATAGACCTTCAAGTTAATCACACTGCTGTCCTTTTTTTTTTCTCTTTGGGTCACACCCGGCAATGCACAGGAGTTACTCCTGGCTTTGCACTTGGAATTAGTCCTGGCAGTGCTTGGGGGACCATATGGGATGCTGGGAATTGAACCCGGGTTGGCTGCATGCAAGGCAAATGCTCTACCTTCTGTGCTATCACTCCAGCCCCAGCACACTGCTGTTGGGTAAGTGAACTTAGAGATACAACCTCCACGATTTTTGTACCCAAATATACGACCGCAGTCCATTTATCACTATTAATTATATGTTCAGATTACTTTTTTTTTAAATCAACATCATTCTTTGTCTTTTACAAAGAAAATTAGGGCAAGCTTTTTAAGGATTACTGAATATCTTTATGAAGAATATAGTAAGACTTAATTTTTTTCATCCTTTTATTTTTCTTTTCTTTTTCCTTTTCCTTTCCCTTTCTTTTTCTTCTTGCCAACTACACAGGGAAATCTGTCATTTAAAAAAATAAGCTGCTTTTATCTTATACCTATTTTCAAGAGAAAAGGAAGGGGCTGGTTTTTGTTACTCACTGAGGATCCAGAGAAGCAGAACTTTTGTTCAGCTGCATTAGCAAGTTGGCTTGCTGCTGTCAATCAAAGGCCCTGATAAACATGTCAGGAAGGTCAACTGATAACACTAATTTTTTTGACACTGTTAGTGACAGGTTTATTTGGTTGGATTTTATTTCCCCCCAAATCTACTCATGTTTTATTGTATGTTCACTTAGCCACACTTGCTGTCTCAATTAACTGTATCTAGCAAGCCATCTTCCAATTTAAACAAGATCTAATTTTATTGACCAAAGGTTGGGAATTTGGAAAAAGCTTGTTCAGATAGCATTTTTCTATCTATGTGGTGCTAAGTTAATTTACAGTTTCATTTAATTGGTAGCTGCACTGAATTAAAAGGTTCAAAATGGCTTCACTGTCAAGTACGGGTTATGGTGCTGGCTCTGACTGACCTGCCTAGTTCTCTTCCAATAGCTCTTTCTCTCCTCGTGGTCTCTTATTCGCAAGGATTTTGAGTTCAAAGTGAGCCTGGACTTTTTACAAGTCAATTCATGGGAGGAGAAAGGTGAAAGAGAAAGCTACCCCATCATCTTTGGCATAGTGCTACCTCCTATTGATCACTATAATGGGCACTATAATGCCACATTTTATTGATCAAAGGCCATCCAAGATTCAAGGAAGAAGGGAACATGGAATCCATATCCTGCTGGGGAAACTCGTTGGTAACCATCTCTCTATGAGTGATACATCTACACACTTGGCTTTTTTGACTGATGCTCAATTATGCACTTCAACTAAGAAACGTGTGTGTGTGTGTGTGTGTGTGTGTGTGTGTGTGTGTGTGTATCAGGGGTCAGGGGATGGGGGGGGTCCAATACTCTTCTTTGATTTATATCATTTACATCCAAAAAAGAGTGTGAGAATTCCCCTAGGGAGAGTAATATGTTCAAAATATTAAAGAATACAGCTCGTGGATAAGAATGACAGTGGAAAATGTGGCATAAGTCTGTCTTAATGTTTATGATATATTTGAGATGTGTCAAAAAACCAACTTCCCGGTTAGAAACAAATACGATGAGCCATAAAATTCTCAAATGCTTCTTATTAGTCTAAGTGCATCTCAAAGAAAAAGAGAGTTGCATGACACGAGAGAATTTTACCAAAATCTCATGGGCAGCAGATGTTTTGAATGCTCTACATTCAAGGGCAATAATGCCAACCACATGCTTGTCTGTATCTTTGAAATTATTTTATTAAGGGCTTGAAAAAATATGGAGACTATAAACACACAGACATAGCACATAAAGCGCATAGAGTTTGGTTTATGCCCATGGTCGTGATGAAAAAGATTGTTCCAGAAGGTGAATGAGCAGGATACATATGGCGACCTGGGGCTTCTTAATCTTTAAATGTGCAAAACAAATTCCCCTACCAAGTTCAAAGGTAGATTTGAACCCACTATGGTGGGGATCAGGATGCACATTTCTGACAAGCTTCGGGTGATGTTGCTACTGCTGATGCAGGGATTTGAGAAACAAATGTGACTGAGACTGAGGAAGATGCCTGAATAATCTGGCAGGACATATGGGGCCAGGTAGCAGAATTGCTTTGTGCTTACCATGCACACAGGAAACCTGTGCTAGATAACAAGAATATCGGGTTCTGGACTTAATGAGTGGCCAGTCTAGAGATAAACACAGAAGAAATCCTCATATGCAGAGTGGAGGATTAAGTGTGGGGTGTTAACTTTGAGCTTTGGGTTCCGTATTCAGGCCCTAACTAGAATCTGACTTGGGTAAGTCAATAGGCCACAATCTCAATATCTTCATCTGTAATATGATGACTTGTATAGTCCTCTTCACCTCAAAGAGTTATTATGCAACTTCACTGAAGTGTAACTATAACGTGAAAGTGTTCAGTCATTGAAAACCCTTTAATTGCTGGAACACTGATTTGTAACATAATATAGGTTCCAGGTAAATATCCTTATGTAACTAGTATTATACATCTCCATGTCTGAATGGTGTAGGAAAAGGCTAATGATATTTACTTTGGGGCTGGAGGGATAGCCCAATAAGCAGACCACATGTTTTGTACATGGAGGCCCTGATTTGATCTCCACATGCACAGATCCCCTTCCCCCATCACCTCCAAACCTCCAAGAGTAATGCAGAGTTTGGAGTAGCCCCTAAGTATACCACCAGGCATGATCCAAAATAAAATAAAACTAGGGCTGGAGTGATAGCACAGCGTGAAGGGCGTTTGCCTTGTATGTGGCTGACCCAGGTTTGATTCCCAGCATTCCATATAATCCCCTGAACATGGCCAGGAGTAATTCCTGGTGTATGAGCCAGGAGCAACCCCTGTGCATTGCCAGGTGTGACCCAAAAACAAAAATAAAATAAAACTAAAAATAGTTTATTAATCATAGAGGAGATTATGGAGAGTTGTTAGCAAGTATCTTTTAACAATCAAGAACTATCGTCATGCTCATGTTCTCCTTGAGAAACAAGGATCACAGTACATTCCATATGCTAAAATCTGAATATAAAGCATGTATGGTGATAACAATTAAGGTGGAACTTAAATTTATTTTATTTTCTAACTTAGTTTTGTGGGCCAACCTGGCAGTGCTCAGGGCTTACGTCTGGCTCTACGCTCAGGGATGGGGCTCAGCGGGCCATATTAGATGTTGGGGAAAGAACCTGGGTCAGCCTCGTGCAAGCCAAGTGCCTTACCTGCTGATGATCACTCTGGCCCTCCGGAACGTGAATTTAATATTCTATTTATTTTCGACCCATGTGACATGACAAAATCATGCAACCTTGGTTTCTCATCTATAAAGTGGGAACAATAACAGCAGTCATATTCAAAGTTCAAGAGTCTCAAATGTCATAATGAATCTTTTGTGTCCACAGAGTTGGCTTGGCATCTTGGCCTTGTCACTTATTGGCGCGTATGGCCTTGAACATTATTCTCAACTTCTATTTCAATGGAGAAGTATAGAGAGCACTCAGTGGTGACAGACTGAAGTGCTCAGTAACTGATCACTATGTTTATGATGTGACATTGCTCTGAAAAAAGACAAGGTACATGACTTCATGAAGATTATTATTGTAAGTTATGATAAATGTGCTGCTTTTTATATACATTGAAGCGAGGCTTCAGAGTTGCTGGCACTACAGCATAAACTTTGATTTCCCACCCCCTCTCTTTCACGTGCTATTCTAAGTAGCAGCTGGGAAAGCAGCAGGTTGGGGATTATGATGTGGTCTCTGGTGATGATATAATTAGAGGCCCTTCATCACTGGAGCAAGAAGGCTAACCATCACACTCACTCTCCAGAAGCTCTGAGTTTGGAAATGCTCACAGCTTTTTTTTTTTTTTTTTTTTTTAAGAAAAGTAGAATAGATTTTATTTGGAGGTTTTTGAAGGTGAGGAGGGGAGGGAAAGTGTGGAGAGAGAGAGAGAGAGAGAGAGAGAGAGAGAGGGGGGGGGGGGGAGGGAGTGAGTTACATGCTCAGGGAGAACACAGGCTTCTCCAAGGGCGGAGAGAGCCGCTATACACATGCCAGCATTAGATAGGAAAGCACACATCTTAAGAAGGGAGATGCAGGTGACACTTGTGCTCAGCCACGTGGGCACAAGCAGCACATGGGCTCGGGCAGCATATGCACTCGCTCACAGCTTCTGATAAAACCTTTTCTCCCCATTTTCAATAAACCAGTTGACATGATAAATTCACAAGACAAAGCCACGTGTACTCAGGTTCTAGTTTGTGTGGGAAGGTAGAAGCTCATGGCCTTTGTCCATGTTAGGTGAACTGTGTACTAGAGAAAACCAGGAAGGGTCACACTTGATTAGTGACTTTCCGCAAAATGCTGCATCTTTAACTTGGCTTTTCTTGAGCATTAATGATATTCCAATCGCCAGGAATTGTATCATCAAACATATCTCTGGCCATTTCTACCAAAGTAAACTGCCAGAATGGGGGGAGCAGAGAAATCTTCAGAATTGTCTCTTTTTCATAGTCTACTGCTGAATCATTACCTTACTCTCTTGCCTTCTGCTCCAATCCTTCTATTTGACAACATTATTTCAAGGAAGGAGTTAATGAGTACACAGCCTTATTTTCCTGGGAAAGGAAATACAAAACAGGCTCAAAGCAGGGTTGTCATCACCCAGCAGGGCAAGTCTTCAGGGTTTTAGAGGTAATCATTAACCCTTTGTGGCACCCTTGAAAAAAGAACCTCTATGCTTTACGCATCTATGCTTTACGCATCTATGCAGATTTTCACCTAAGAGTCTGTATGTTGATGCATCCTTTTGCAGAGTTGAAATTCAAGAACACCTTAAAAATAAGCTGTGGGTGCTTGTAACCCTAAACAACTCGTGACACCTCTGATAGTATATGAAAATGAATCCTCAGACCAGAGGGTTAGTAGAGGGGTTAAGGTGCATGTCTTGCATTTGGCTGACCCTGGTTTCATCCCCAGCACCACGTGGTGCCCGGAGCATCACCAAGAGGCCCCTGAACCTGCCTGAATGGCCCAGATTATCCCCAGCACTACTTTAGGGCTGGAGAAGCACCAAGTCCTCAGGGCCTTTGCATTGGTTGTGCTGCAGAGGTCTGATTAGGCAAATAGAGCGTGGGGAGCAAAACAAAGAGAAATTTAAAGAAAATAGATCCTACCTTAACTGTTTTAGCACCCAGATCAGAAGTACCATGATCCTTGCTTTGTGTTTGAGAAAACTGAGGCTTAAAGAATGTCATGGCCGGGTACAGTTTTCGTGGTGGATGGCTGCTCTGGCTAGAAACCCGGGCTTCTGCAAGCTGCCGTGGTGTTCTTTTAATGTACCGAACATAACACAAAGTTCTTCAAACAGTAAGAAAGCACCCCTGAAGTCCAGTGTTCTTTCAAACCACAGGTTCTTGCTCGCCTGGACTGTAACAAACTTTCATAATTCAGTCTCCTGGAAGTGGTGTTTAAACAACAAATCCTCCTAACTAACCTGCTTTCTCATTATTTTGTCATTTGCTTCTCTCCCCACTTAGTAATTTTAGGCACTTTAGATATGGGTTTCCTCTCCTCCTGTGGGTTTAGGATGACTTATGGTGAAGGGAGAAGTGCTGGGATTCACACTAGAGATCATCTTCACTTCTGCTCCCCAGGATTGGGTCTTTGGTAGATGAAAACAAACTACACATTCTGAATTTGGGACCATCCCTCAGGAAATCAAGTAACGATCAAAGATTGTGAACAAGGTTGTAGAGAAAATGAGAATCTAGAGCACCCAAACCAACTACCGCTCTAAGCTGAAAAAACAATGACTTGCTCTTTTGTAAGCAGAGGCATAGACTCACATTTCCCCCCCCTTAGCCCTTAGCACCCCTCTATTTTTTCCCTCCCCAACCCCGCCGCCCAGCACTTAGAAACATGCTCTCTTGCTATTAGTTAGGTTGCTCTAATCTTAGCTATGGCTCCAGCTGAATTCTCTCCTGAGCCTGGCGTTGCACGCTCTCCCAAGCCCACACTCTCCTTTCAATCACAGGCAGGTTGCTAGTATGTGGGCAAACTTCCATACATGGTATGGAGAGCAGACATGACTTCATGCTCTGCTGTAGACAAGCGGGACTGCCAAGGCTCGGTGCCCAGTCCCCCTCAATTGCTCTTGGATTTTGGAATCCTTCGCTTTGGCTGCAGGGTAACCAGACCACAGGGGATGCTTTAGATTTGTGGGTATACCCTTACCTTGTAAATTCTCATACCCTGTCCTTCAAAACTCACGTGTTCCCAGAGGTACACTCACAAGCATTTGGAAAACATTTGACAACAAATACTCATTCTTCGACTTCGACACTAATAATGCAACAGGCCTTAGTGATAAATCTAGACTAGCGGTTTGAGAGGTTCAATTTATTTTCGCTGCATTTGTATTTCATTGGGAGGAGGGTGGTGGCAGGGCAAGGAAGACCTGGCATTTTGGGTGAGAAAATGTCCACTGACTCTGAGCACCAGTGGGCACAAGCCACGTTGCATTGCAGGGCTAGAGCATTTAGCCATTCGCTCAGTTGGCCAAGTATCTCTAGCAGTGTTCCCAGTGAACATTGCTCCAGAGGCCTCCCCCCAAAACCTAAACAAACAAACAGAAGAAAACGTTCCTGGGTATTTTGTATTACATTACTGGTTAATGTTCTTTCAACTTAAAAAAATTTAAGAAATACTGATAGAGGACTTCACAAAGTCCTATACATTCTAACCGTCATATATTATTATTATTATTCTTCACTGTATCACTGTCATCCTGTTGCTCATTGATTTGCTCGAGTGGGCACCAGTAACGTCTCCATTTTTGAGACTTGTTGTTACTGTCTTTGGCATATCAAATATGCCACGGGTAGCTTGCTAGGCTCTGCCGAGCAGGCGAGATACTCTCGGTAGCTTGCCGGGCTCTCCGAGAGGGATGCAGGAATCGAACCCGGGTCAGCCACGTGCAAGGCAAACGCCCTACCTGCTGCGCTATCGCTTCAGCCCATTATTATTATTAATTAATTTTTTTACTCAAAGTCATCGCAATAAAAATGTATTTCTTCTTTTCCAGCCGCAGGGTATATGTTTATGTGGATTACAGATGAAACATAAAAGCTGGTTAAAGTCCTGGTAGAATGGGCCAGGTGCAGGATCTTTCTGATAATGTTTCTTGGGAATCATATTTGGATTGATTTCCACATATATTTGGACATAGCTCTGAGCATCAATGTTGAGATCATAGAAAGAGAAAGACAGAGAAATGAGGCATCCTTATCTGAGCACACCAAGAATCAGAAGAAAGGGTAGGGATGGAGGGCAAAGGAAAGCAGCAACCTACCACTTGATTGCCAGGCTCAAACCCAATTTTGGTTTAAAAAACTAAACAAAGGAGACCCAAACCAAACAAGTGATCTTTTCTGACTGAGGAAAACCTTCACAGAGTCAGTGCAGCTTAATTATAGTGCATTTCAATTAAAAGAGAACTTAGAACGTGTCCAAGATGGAACACAATTAAAAACATTTTTAAAAGCTATTTCTTATTGAAAAATACTTTCCCTCTGTTTCCATAAAAATAGAAACAAAACCTAAGCAAGCCCCATGTAATTTGCTGGAGTAATTTTTATTTATTTTTTTTTTACAGACTTGCTTAATTTTCCTGACAGTGCGTGCACTTATGTTAGAAACTTGCCTACTCTTCAAAAGGACACAACATACTGGCAGATTAAAACACTCAGAGGGGCATTATATATTACTGTGCTAATCTTTTCTCTTTTCAACAAGGCATGTGTGCCCCTGACTTGCGGTTTTTGTGCACTGTCATGACACATGGCTACTACAGTCAGACCTGTAAGAGAAAAAGTCAAAAGTTTGTAACCATTGCTATTTCTCTTCTTAAAAAAAACCAAAACACTAGTTTATCTTTGGCTTCTTGAAAACAGGCTTTAAATGTCCCTGATTTAAACAAACAACACACAAGTTTACCCAAGGCTGGAGCATTTCCAGAAGTACAATTAATAGCGGCATGTGTTAGGATGTGATTGTGTGCACCATTGAGACTTGTTTCTGCAGTTTATACTCATTATGGTAATCAAGACGTTAAAGGGATCCGGAGTAAGTGTGAAGCAGAAAAGTCAAAGTTGAGAAGAAAGGGTTCATCAATAACAAAATAGCTAAATAAAATCTTGCCCCAGGGAAATGTCCGTAGTTCTAAATTTATGTCTTTGCTCTTGGAAGGCACCTGGAAAATGAGGGCAAGTTTGCTCCAAGTCCTTGGCCATAGCTGTAGACAGGCGAGGAGGGAGTAAATCATGGGACAGACAGCTTCAAGGCGAGGTGAAGCTGTTAACCAACTTCTAAAGATAATATTTTTTAATTAAGGCACCGTCGTTTACAAAGTTATTCATAGTTACGTTTAAGGCATATAATGTTCCAACACCAAGCCCGTTAGCGACGTCAGCTTGCCCCGTCCACGTCCAACCTTCTCAAACCAAGTTTCTTTCTCGCCACAGCTCTCTGAGCATTGAGGCGCACTAGCAGCCAGCACGTCCCCTTTAAGAGTAGAGACCGTCTCCTTTTTTCTCCTCCCCGTCCCCGCCCTTCACACCTTGGGTGGGAAAAAGCGAGTGGGGCGGGGTGGCCTGAGAGGCGGGATGGGCGGGATCACGGCGAGCGCACCAATGGCCTCTTAGGTCGGGGCCACTGCAGCCAATGAGCAGCAGGCGGCGGCTGGGTGGGCGTGGCGCAGCCCTGTTGCAAAGCCTCCAACGTGGGCCGGCCGGGGGCCGCGGGGCGCGGAGCCCCGGGGGGTGTGTGTGCGGGCGAGCGGCCGGGGGCGGGGCCTGCGGGAGCGGCCGGGGCCGGGCGGCGGGGCGGCGAGCGGCGAGCGGCTGATTGTTCGGCCGCGCGCTCGCGGGGCTTCTCCGCGCCGAGGCGCCGTGCGGAGAGTCGGGCGCGCGGGGTGGCCGCGCCGTCGGGCCGGCCGGGCTCTGCAGCTGGGCGCGCCGGGCCCCGAGGAGGCGCAGGAGGCGGCGGCGGCGGCGGCGGCGGAGGATGCCCGCGGGCGCCGCGCTCGGGCGGAGCGGCTGAGCGCCTTCCCGGAGCGCGGCGGGAGGACGCGGGGTGGCGGAGCACCGGCCGAGCACTCCGCGTCCGGGTCCCGAGGGGTGCGCGGCGCGCTCGGGCGGCGCAGCCCGGATGGGCGCGGGGCTGGCGGCCCCCTCCGGGCGCTGCGGAGCTGCCCGGACCCCGGGGCCCCCGCCGAGCGCCTGAGCCGCCGCGGAGGAGAGGGGCGCGTGCGGGCCGGCATGCCCCGGCGCGGAGCCTAGTGCCCAGGGCCCCCGCCGCAGACCCCGTCGCCCCCGCGCCCGGACTTCGCAGACAAGATGGCGCGGCCGGCCCGGGGAGCGCTCGGGGCCCCGCGCCGCCCGGCCGCTCTCCTCCGCCGGCTGCTGCCGCCACTGCTGCTGCTGCTGCTGCTGCGGCCCGACACGCCGACGGCCGCCGCCGGCCCGCGGGCGCCCTGCCCCGCCGCCTGCACTTGCGCCGGGGACGCGCTGCGCTGCGGCGGGCGCGAACTGACGGCCGTGCCCGCGGACCTGCCCGCCTGGACGCGGAGCCTGTGAGTGCCGCTCTCGCCTTTCCCCCGCTGTCACCTGGGGCCGGGCGGCGGGGGCCGCCGTCGGGGGGGCGTGCGCGGGGTGGGCGCCGCAGCGGGGGTGGCCGAGGGGGCGATGCGCTCGGGGGTCCGCGCGGGAGAGGGCGCGGCGCGGCGCGGACGCCTGGACGGAGCGCGGGGTCGTCGGGGTGGGCGGGGGCCCGGGTGGAGGGCAAGGGGTGCTGTCTGGGAGTGGGGGAGTGGGGGTCTGGAGGTGCGGGGGTGCGAGCGGAGGCTCCGGAGGCGAGTGCGCCCCGGAGCGTGCGTGTCCAGTGGGGAGCAGTTGGGAGGAAGTTTGGGAGGGCGAGGGGCGTCTGCGGGTGTGCGCCCCCGCTTCTTCGTCTCCCGGAACACGGCCCTTGAGGGTCTGGGCTCCTTGGCCTTATGGTGAGCAATGAATGAAGGTGACTCTCCGCTTGGGGCTTCCGATGACACTCAGTATTAGGGAGCGTGTGTCTCAGGCTGCAGGACCTTGGCGGGGACCGGAGGCAGCTCCCCCCCAAACCCCGGCCGGATCCTGGACATCTGTAACTGCTGAGCATTTGTCCTTTTCCGCATGGTTGACATGCTAAGGAGCATCTTCTAGACCCCTCCTCTCTGAGCCAGGACCTCCTTCGGGGCTGGCTGTCCCAGTGCGGTGGGGTCTCATCCTCTAGAATCCCTCTGGAGAGGGGACCGGGGGCTGGGGGGATTCAGGCAGTGCGTGTCACCCGAGGGAGTTTCTTTTGGGTGCTGTCAGGTTTTGGCCTCTCAAGACTGTGGGCCGCTGCTTCTTGGACTAGGTGGGGAGAACAAGGCTGTTGTAAATACGGTAGACTCTAAACAGCCAGTTTCTGCTTGTGCAAAATTTGGTCCATGAGACCAAATAGCTTATAGCTCTCCGTGATCAGCCTCCCGTTAAAACTATGAGTACCCTCCAGAAAAGGCCCAAGTTGAGTTCTCTGCTTCCCACTTGAATAGTTGGACAACTTTCCTGGAACATAGAAGAGGCACTGGAGTTACCTCAGGCATGACATTGACTGCTCGGAGAAAAGGAACAAAACTGGTGACACAGGTTTTAACCAACACCTGTGGCCTGATCTAAGAAAATGTGGTCTTAGAGCCTGGCTGGCCAGAAACTAACTGCTTTCCAACATGAAGAAATTCTGCCTTTGGAGATAGGGCCCAGGCCTTTCGCTTGGACCGCTGTGCACATTGCTTAATTACTGGGTGCCGTTGTGTTCTGAAGCTGACTCGTTCAATCTATATTCTTTTCTTCAGCGGTCTTCTGTAGAGTTGACTGGTTTAGTGAAAACTGATGATCTTGGTGTAAATGTTGTCACAGGCATTTCTTTTAAATCCCTGGCATCGCCTTGGTAGTATTTGATGTAGTTGAAGCGATCTGGGTTATCTTGGCTTTCCTTTGCATACTCTTGAAGGCTGTAAAATCACGTGAACAATTAGAACAAGTTTTAGTGTTTACCTGTTGGGAGAGTGACTTAACTCAGAAGTGGACGGAGGTCCTCTTATTTGCACATTGCTGTGGTCACAGGATCTACTTTGCCTTGCAGTTTTGGGGGCAAAACTATTTGTTTTTTTTGGTTTTCTGTTGCCTGGGAGAGGAGTGGCATTTGATGAGACACGAACACCTTTTAAGCTGCAGTGTTTGCATGGAGAGCAGCACCAAAACCGGCTGGGTATTTAGGTTTCAGTAAATTTGGTTATATTGATTATGGTGTTGATTGACCTAAAAAGTGAGATTTCTGGCTAGTATAGTAGCAGTAAGATGTTCAGCAGAAAATGGTTGTTTTTTAAAAAATATCTGTGAAATGATTTTTTTTTGACTAATGTAAAATTAAGTAGATGTTCTTTTCCCCTCGATTTCATATTTTGCTTCAGTTTTCCAGCAGGATGTGTATACAGTTTATATTCTTTGCCATGATTTAGCAAGACTTGAGGAGAGAAAAATCCCAGAGTATAATATAATAAAATACTTTGTACTTTCACCAAGCTTATACCCTCTGATCCACTGTGACTAGAAAATGCTTTGAGCTAGTTTATAACCCCATGAACTAGATTTACTGCAGCTAGTTCAAACAATTTCAGCTGAGGGTTTGAGATAGAAGGGGACCTGTGGCTTTATGGAACTTTCTTCTTCTTTTTTCCTCTTGCTTTTGCAGACAGTCATCTAATTTTGCTTCTAGGCCTAACATAAGGAAAGTAAAACTTTAATAGTGACTATAAATGAAGTTCTGAATATAAGACATGTTATGGAGCTGATTGAGGGAAAACCATGTTCTTTCCTGGACACTGAGGCTTATTCAGCACAATAACTTAAGAGTTGTAGTATTCAAGCCATAATTGAGTCTGCCTTCCCATTACGTAGGTGTGATTGGCGTAGTCCAACCAGCAATTCATAAATAGCACCAAGCACTGCCAAGCCTTGTCCCAACTTCCCAGAAACTTTGAACGAAGTTGAATTTCTTAGAACTCAGATACTTGCTTTCCTTGAAATTGGTTTTGAGGGCATAGAAGCTGTTTAAGAAGTATTAAATACAGTTTACCTTTGACTCTTATTGGTGACTTGAAGTTGAACAAAAGCATGGTACTGGCTTAAAGATTCTAGGAGCCAAGTGATGACCTTGGTGGGATTGTGGTCGGAAGGCAGACAGGCTCAGGAGAAAGTATAAACCCTGATTCTTCTCAGAGGGAAGATAGCATGTCATTCAGAATTAAGGGCATTCACTTGCGATCACCAAATGTGGTGATCCTGACCATTAAGAAACACATATCTTGATTTGGGTCAACATCTGTCTGTCTGCTTCTGTGTTTGCAGTTTGGTACTGGGTGGCTGAAATCAAACCTTGAGGGTTTTGGCAAGTTAATTAGCTTATTACTACAATAGAAAATAAACAATGTCTGGTTGCCATTGCAGTGGTGAAGCTAAAAGGACCATTGTCTTTCAAATTTTACAGCTGTGCTTCAAGGCCCAGGTGTGCATGCAGGGTGTAATGAATTAAGGGTTTTGGAAAATACTTCCCATCCTGTTTATGCAAATTAGATCTAAAGTGCAAATGACTAAATTGCTGCAGAACCTTAAGGATGAGATTCTTGTATGTGCCTTGAAAGAAGTAGATTATTGCATGTATTATCCTGAGTTTTTATCTCCTTTTTCTTGCCTTTTTTTGTGTGTGTGTGTTTCTCTGTCACTTATGGAAAAAGTCAGTGGGCCTGGAACAACTTAGGATCTATGGGGATGGGCAAAGTGTGTGAAGGTGGGAGTCCTTTCAGTGTTGATGTTTTAGGGAACTTCAGTTTGAGCTCAGTCCCTTTCTTTGCCACCAGTGTCAGGAACCTGTTTCTGCAATCCTTGAACCTGCTGTGGTGGAGCATTTATTTGTCGGTCACTCATTCTCTGCTGCCTGTTATGGGCAAGGAAGTCTCTGGCAAAATGAGTTTTTTTTGTGGGTGAAAGGCACACTACATATGCAGATATAAAATTATGAAGATAAAATCTGACTCTTGAGTACTGTGAAATTAGAAAGTGCCCTGAGCCCTACCTCACCCCCTGACCTAATATAAATGAATATGTGGGCATACCATGCCCCTGCTCCAGCCTTGGTTATGCATCAGAGCCGTTCTTGTCTCCTTGAAAAGGACTGGTTAGCGAGAAGTGTGCTTAACTCATTCCTTAGTTACATTTGGAATTGTAGATTTCATCATCGCCCAACCTTTTGGATATATCGTTGACGTTTCTTGGGAGCATCTCCCAGAAGGTGGAAGACAGTTTAGCCCCGAGTGATGAGGGCTGGCTCTGAGCGGTGGTGCCCCATTCCCTCTCTCAGCCATGCATTCCTGTGCCCGCCTTCCCCCTGCAGCCCGCCCTGAACACTTTGCGGTGGCCTCTGACTGACCTTTCTCCCTCTCAGACACCATGCTCACAATGAAAGGGCCTCTCCCGTCTGCAGAGGTGTTGCCTTGATGCAGAATCTTTTCAGCATCCCCTCCTGGGTGGACAGGAATGTGAGAGAGCACTGGGGTTTTGTGTCTTAACAATGCACCTGGCCCACTTCTCTGCACCTGCAAAAGCCCTGTAGTTCTGTCAGTTGGGAAGATCAGGAGGAGGTTGTTTAAAGTGGCCTATGATTATTTCAAAAGTGACACATACAGGGGCCAGAGAGATAGTACAGTGGGTAGGGCGCTTGCCTAGCACACAGTGGACCCGGGTTGGGTACCTGGCATCCCATGCAGTCCACTGAGCACCAGGAATATGTTCTTCAGTGCAGGGCCAGGAGTAATCCCTGAGTATTGCTGGTGTGGCCTAAAAACTGAAAGGGGGAAAAAAATGACATTTATAGTCAAGGGGAAAAAAAAGTGACATTTACAGTCAAGGGCAATCTAGAAAAGGGATTTATTGAACTGAAAGTTACTATAAGTATTAAAGGATGTTGGTTGAAAAGGGTTCTTTTTTTCATTTGTTAGAAACTCAAAGGGATTTCTCAGGCTTACCCCATAGCTCAAAGGACTTTATACGTTTCATGAGCAAGCCTGACTTGCAACCCTTGATTGGGCTCGGTGACATTTACTCACTGGAGAACTTCCTCCTCAGAGACTGCAATTTGAAGCCTGCCTTGTTGGAGGGTGGTAGGGATGGGGCGGGCTTGGGGGGGAGCGGGCTCTTAAAAGCATATAGGACTCTGGGGTGTGTTAACGGTCAGAGCTGTGTGCAATGGTTGTGATTTCAAAGGCTGAAGGTATTGTCTTGACAGGAGGGAGTAGTGGGTGGAATTCCCAGGCAGTGGGGCAAATAGCTAAAAATCGTGCTGTTTCCTGGCCTGTGGGAATGCAGGCATCGTTATTGTCAGTTTTCTTATGTAAGCATGGTTCTGAGCCTCTGGTCCCTTCCACCTGTCTCACGACTTTGGTTCTTGTTGTGGGTTAGTAATGTGGTGGTCTTCTGCTTTTGTTTCAGGGTAAGTTGTGGGAATCAGTGAAAAACTCAGATCTAGCCTTATCTTCCATGCGAAGAAGTAAGACTTTGAAGACCAGAGATGAAAATTTTCACAATACTTTACACACTTGAACCTGCGTTAAAATGTGTGTGTGTGTGTTCGTGTGTACGCGTGCGCACATGCACATGTATGTGTGAGCATAGCTGCAGTTCAGAATAGCCATCTATACTAGCTAGCTAATTGACCAATTACATGAAGGGGCTGTGGAATTTTCTGCTGAAATTATTTGGTACATGACTTTGTTGTCTTCAGCAAAATAAAAACTGTAGGGAAAAGTAAGAATTGTGGGTTGTCTGTGGTCTAATTGGAAGTTGCCAGTTTATATGTCCTTTCAAACATTTTTTGAGAGGTATATTACTAGTGCATTTTTCTTATCTAAAGACTTTTTGTTTTACAGTTTCTGTTTTATAATATTTTATACAATATATTTGGAGTTTTTATCTTAAGTACTTTATGCAGAGCCTTCTGAAACACATAAGCCCAGCTTGCTTATTGAAGTAATTTCATTTTTTCTTTTAGTTTTTGGGCTGCACCCAGGAATGTTCAAGGCTTTCTCCTGGCTCTGCACTCCTGGAAGGACTCCGTCATGAAAGCATATGGGGTGCCAGGGATCACAGCTGAGTTGATGGGTGCAAGGCAGACATCATAACATTTTTTCAAAAACTGGTCTATTTCCTGAGCTTTCACCTTCTTTTATATCTTACTTCATACCTTCCCTCTGTTCTTTAGACATTTTCTACCCACCTCTGTCCTTGGTACGAATTAGTGATAGTGTTATTGATTTTACTCTGTTACATTTGTGAGTATCCTTGACCCTCGTGATCGCATTCAGCCTAATGATCAAACCCAGCCTACATCCTTTCTTTTGGAATAGCTATGAAGAAACTGAATCATATTTCTAGGGTCCATTTCCTTACTCTTCAACCCTACAGATTCAGGTATGTGTATGAATAGGGGTGGGTGACCCTCCTTTCTCTTTTTTGAGAATGGGGGGGGGTCATAATATGCGATTTTGTTTTCCTGGTATCAGGAATGTTAGGCGACACGTGTCCCATTCTTCAACATGTATGTATGCCTTATCATGATTCCCACATGGGCACAAAGCAGTGGGAAGGTTCATGCCTCCTACCTCAGATTGGCATCCAGTCACACTCCTGATCTCTCCCAATGAGATTTCCTGGTGACTGAGGCTTCCTGTGGAAAGTTTACTCTTGGGATGTGAGACCCCTTTCTCAGTGTCAGGGCTTAGGAAGCAAACAGCTTTCTTCCATAAAGTTTTGGTGCCTGTATGTAGTGAGCCAAGTGAAACTTCATGTGCCCTTAAAGGGATGGGCTGGGAAACTTATGAACAGTTGCAACAAATTATATAATTAGCAAAAATTATTGAAGTGGTTTATAAATGTATTCCAGTTGTGCAAATACTTGTGTCTATTTAGCATTAGCCCTTTGGGAGGTGGGGTGTGAGAAGGAGGCAGAGAAGGAGGGAGCCTTAAAACTAATAATTTTATCCTATCATTTCCCAGGGTTTCATTGAAACTGAGCCCTCCCAAGGTATAAGTAGTGCTTCTTGGTCAATAGCTTGGGAAACTGCAGGTGTGCGCTTCCAAACAGAGGTTAGGTTACAGATGTCCGGCAGGCGGAATACTGCACTGTGCCCACTTCTCTTTGGAGTAGGTGTGAGGGGAGGGAATTGTGGGATTGTGCACAGAGAACTGGGGAGTGCTGACATTTTTCATTTGTTTTGGTTTGTTTGGAATCTCACGGTGACTGGTGACTTTGCGAGGGACACGGGTGATGAACACAGGGTCATTGGAGGAATCTGGCAAGGCTGCCATCTGAAAAGCCGGTTGCTGCGCCTTCTGCACCTGTACTTGGTCCCTTCCCCCGTGAATGGCCATGATTCACAGCCTTGCCCACATGAATGACTGTGATTGTTTGCGTCTTTATTACTATTTAATCTAGCATAACCTGTAAAGCCCATTGTGTGAACAACCAATCCGTTCATCTCTGCAAGTCTTAATACATCTTGGTTTCCTTATGAACCAGGATGCAGGTTCCACTCACCGCTTATTTAGTTTGTTTTGGCAAAAGGTGGCATTAGGAGAGTGTAAAGAAAGCATGGCCTGTCTCTTTCTAAGCAGTTTACATTGATTATTCTTTAAACTTTTATAGTTTCTAATCTTTTATGATCAGTAGGCATTTTCTTTTTCCCTGGAGGTATCACATTATTGGGAGGGAGATGAGTGAAATGAGTAGGGATCTGTATCTCATGCTGAATTTACTGGATCATGAGAAATAAGGTAGAGATAATTTTTTTTTAAAAAAACAGATTAAAAAACCCTCAAACTTAAAACTCTCAACTTCGTTCTCTTAAGACTCTTGTAGCAAGTGCTTTTCCACATCTCCCAGCTTCCTCTCCTTTGTTCCTTCCACCAATTTATAATTTGCTGTTCAAATAATTTGCTGCTTATCTTCCTCAAAGCATACATTACACTGATAAATTCTTTCTAGTTGGATTACGCACTTGATGATCGCCTATTAGATACACTGAGAAGTATTGAGTGCTTTTGAACGGTAGGATACCTAATCTCTCTTTAGTTCCACATCTTGTAGTTGTGGTGCTCTTTGTTTGAAAGCTGTTGTATCTCAAGCATTAGCAGTTTGGGCTGGGTAAAAAGAAAATGACATGCTGGGCGCTTTGCCTTGCCAGTGACAGCTCCGACTGATTGGCAAGTAGGCTGTTGCTGCTAACTGCTGCTCCTTAAAAATATTTTTTTTGTGTGTGAGGACACAGGAGTGGTGTAATTTTTTTTTCTTTTTAAAGTGAATACAGGGAACTTTTGATATGCAGCCAAGTACTTTAAAGTAAGTCACTTGTAAAGTGTCTTCAAAATGGTGAATAAGATCCTTTTTATAATGCAGATAGCCGACTTCTAACAAGTGGTAGAATAATGTAGTGGCATCTGGACCATCCTATCCCTACAGTTACTCTCCACCTTCAGTTCTCTCTCTCTCTCTTTCTCTCTCTCCCCCTCCCCCTTTCTCCCTCCTTCCCACCCCCCTCTCTTTCCCCTTCCTCCTCCTCTCCCTCTCTCACCTATAACTTAAAAAAAGAACAACTCCATTCAAATATCATTCTCATGTACAGTTTCACTATGGCAGGTTTAAGATGTAAATTGGCATAACTTTTGAAAATAATTCACATGTTTAAGTCTTTCCAAATGGTGTATTGTAAGCTATATATTTATGTTCAATTAGCAGAGTATTTAAGGAGCAAATAATGTGTGCATGTTATATGTTCTGAGCAAATAATATGTTCTAAGACAATATTTTTTTTTCCTTTTGTGGAGGTATTTAGAAACTCATTTTGTCTCAGAGGACTTTGCCAGAATACGCAATTCTGATTAATTTACCTTTCTCCCATGTAGCTACTAAACAGAACCTTTCTGCTGTGCTGTTTCAGGATACTTTAGTGAATAAACATAATTACAAACGGGTCATCTAAGGCTGATATTTCATATATTCTTGGTTAATTGGGGAATATTTAGCCCTTGGTTGTAGTTGTGCATCTGAATTGACTTAACTTTGTCTGCAAGGCCTGGAATTTCAGCTGTGGCTACTTGAGTGAGGCTCCTTTAAATTGAGTTAGGGGCACCCTGTGTTCTTAGAACCTCTGCTTGACTTAAACCTCATTTTCACATTTGAAAATACTTTTTGCTCTCAGTAGCTGCAGAGTGGTTTTGTTTAGCTTTCTAAAAGTCCATAGTAGATTACTATTTGCAAAAGTAGGTTAGGAGACCCTTTTAAGAATAGATTTTGCTCTGACTGTAATTTAATCAGGAATCTTAGTGAAACTACCTAAGAGTTCTGTGGTTTTCCTTTATCATGGATACGGAATTATTTCTGTATTTAAATTTGAAATTCAAATAACCATTTTGATTATGGAGTGTGCTCAGTGTTGGTAAACATTCTCCCACAGAGAGGGAGGGGGGGGAGAGAGAGAGAAGAAATGTGAGGTGGGGGTGGAAGGAGGGAAATTGGGGGTGTTGGTGGTGGGAAATGTACACTGCTGAAGGGATGAGTGTGGGAACATTATATGACTGAAACCCAGTCATGGACAACTTTGTGACTTTATCTCAACTGATTCAAGGAAAAAAAAACACTAAAAAAAATTCTCCCACTGTTTGGGTTAAATTCATGAATGTATTATTATGCTCCTATGGCATTTGATTAGATATCACCTGATAGTGTATTCTCTGTTTAAAAAAGTGGACGGAGGGGTATGAAAAATTGTGCATGAGGGTGAGGAGAGGCTGAAGGGATGGCAGTGATGAAGACATAGCTCAAAAAGCTAGAATCCAAGCTTTGCATTTCAGAGCCTCCTGGATTCAATTGCTGACTTTGTATGTTTCTCTAAGCTCTGCCAGGAGCATCATGCCTGGAATAGGTATCCCCAGAACAGAACACAAAACCAAAAACTGGAGTGGGGGGGCTTGGGGGACCAAAAATTGAGAAATTCTGACTCTTAAGTTCAATTTCTGTTTTGCCAGTTGGGAGAATTTCACTCTCTTACTTGTCTTTGTCTCTGAGGTACCTAGATTGAGCGTCAAGTATCTTGCCTACATTTTAGTTTTCATTTTAAAATTTTCTTGATTTTGTTTTTGATTTCCTCCCTCCACCTGGTCTGGTGTGAGTTTCTGGCACACGGGCTTCCTATTGCTTGCAAAACTTATAAACAGCAAGAATGGCTTTGTTGCTTCCGGGAAGCGGGTTGTTGATGTGAAAGAGTGATGGATGGACGAGTTGCTGCTCACAGGGAGAGGGGTTTCCCTTTGTCTCCCAGAAAAGCAAACTGAATTACAGCTAGAAAGGTCTGCCTCACTTCGAGTCCCGAGAGTGTGTTCCTGGACTTGGCGTCTGCCTGGGACTCTTGGGGAAGGGTGGTTTGGCTTCATCTTAGGCTGTGCCTTGCCCAAGAGAAAAGTCAGAACCTCTTCTATGGAGATTTTTGAATTCTTTCACAACTTCACTTGAAGTAGTACTTAGAAAACATTGAACTATATTGAATTCCAGACTGTCCTAAAATAAAGAATGGTTGACCTCAAATATTTTGGGGGGGATGTGGGTCTAGGAAACTTTACAGGGAAATCTTGGAGCTCAGTGCATCTTTTTGACCAGAAAGGAGCCCACATTTTTAATTAAGGTTTTTTTTTTTTTTTTTTGGTGGGGGTGCCAATCCAGCGATGCCCAGGGTTTTCTCCTGGCTCTGAGCTCAAGGATCACTCCTGATGGGCTTGGGGGAACCATATTAGGTTCCTGGAATTGAACTTGGGTTGGTGGCATGCAAGGCAAGTTCCTCTTGAGTTTCTTAAAGAGGGGTCCCTACCAAAGATGGTTTCAAATTACTGAGTTCTGCCTGGAGAGGTAGTACAGCGATTAGGGTTCATGCCTTGCAGCAGCATCCTCCCCCTGCCCCTCATGTCCCGGCTTTACTTCTGGAGATCTCTTCTTGGGCGGTCAGTAGTTCCCAGCATGGCAGGGCCTGAGCAGCACTGGGTCCTTCACCCTTTGGCATTGACCCACTGGCCTAGTTGACCTACCTTTGATCTTTGCTTTAAGAATATGTCCCCAAGATGGAAAATTAAATAAAGCCATAGCTTTCCAAGAGTTGCCGCTCTGTCTGTCTTAGGGCCACTGTGGGCCATATCTCTCTTGGGCATGCTTTCATGCCAAGTTGGGATGAGGGAAGTTGTAGGTGATGCTGATCAACCCCCGAGGGCTGTATGCTATATTTCAGTAATAAACATTAAAGGCAGCTGCACACCATCTAATCTGTCCTTTCAGAGAAGAGTCACTATTGGCTGTGAGCTGACATGGTCAGAAACATGGTGAAACATGCAGAAATATGGTAGTTATCAGGGTAGTTCTTAGTCCTCTTGGGGGGTGACCTTTTGTGTATGTTTTAAGACCGCACAACCGGCACATCTGTACAACCAGGTGACTTTCTTTCTTGTTTTCTTTTTACTGTTTGTGTTTGGATCACATCTGGTGGTGCTCAGGGGCCATTGCTGGCTGTGTGCTCAGGAGTAACCGAGCCCTGGTGTGCTCGAGACACCATATTGGTGCTGGGAACTGGTGTCACCGCATTTGAGGCAGGAGCCTTAACCTCTGGCTGTCTTCTATTTTGATGTCTCTCCCTCTCTCTCTGGATCACATGCATTTCAAATCTATCCATCTCCCTAGGCCTTCATTGTTTTTCTCTTGGTCAAGCACTGTTCTTGAAAATGTGATCGCTATCGTATTTAGACTCCAGAGACTATTTATCGTCCAGAATCTCAAAGCTTTCCTGTGTTCTGAGTATCCACCTTTTTTTGTCACATGGAGTTTGTTAGTGCCTTCAGTGAGAATTCTTGGGGTTTTCTCTTCCTTCCACTCATTCTTTGTCATGTAAATTCTCATAAGTTAAAAACTTTGGATACTTTGGATTCCCCCTCCCCCCACCTTAATTTCTTTAGAACAAAATAACAAAATCTTAGAATTTGGAATCTTGTTTGAGGATACAGCTAAAATGCATTGAAGTTGGAGGCACAATTAGTGGTTTGGAACTTCTTGACAGGAAGTTTAACAGGAATTAAGGACTGCTTTAGGACTAAAGGAAATAGTACAAAACACTAGACTTTTCTTTCTTTCTAACATTCTCCCATCAAGATCCAAAGCCAAACCTTTTCCTTATGCTGTCTGACCTCAAAATAAGCCAAATAATCCTACACCCTTGCCAATGAGCCGCTTTTGTTGATGTCGGAGGTTCTCTGTTCTTCACTTGAGCTCATTTTGGTGAGTAATTTTTATCTAACCCTCTCCCAGATAATTTTTTTTTTTTTTTGCTGATTAACATTTTATATATCCCTGTCTTTTTTGTCTCCACACAGACCTGAAAGCAGTAAGGGTTGTTCAGTTTCAGGTACTAAGACATCCTTAGTTCATTGGGTGTTTATTGTGCTGTGACTTTGGCTCTTGGGTCGCCCTCCGTCCCCACCAAGAATCCATTCTCTTCATTGATTCGCTCTAAAAAGTTCTGAGTTTATCCTCAAAGTGTGATGCCTCTGAATATACCCGTGCAGAGAACTAATAAAAGGTTTTTTGTTTGTTTGTTTGTTTGTTTGTTTTGGGTCATACCTGGCAATGCACTGGGGGTTACTCCTGGCTCTGCACTCAGGAATTGTGCTCAGGGGACCATATGGGATGCTGGGAATCAAACCCGGGTCGGCTGCGTGCAAGGCAAATGCCCTACCCGCTGTGCTGTTGCTCCAGCCCCTAAAAGTTGTTTTTTAAAAATTAACAATAAGTTTAGCATTTAGAAACAGGGAACCAAAGTTGGTCATGGATGTGTCAGGATGTGTGGTGGACACATATTCCAAGGCTCTCTCGGGCCTCTCCGATGCTCCAGGCAGTGTGCAGCAGGAAGCTTCAGCTCACTGTCTGTCTGATTTTATGTCAGAAAGAGCTTTTGGAGAGAAAATTTGACCTACGACAAAGATTGCGGATGGTCCTCCCTTCCTCTCCCCTTATTTTCTACTTTCTGCTTGAGAACCACTTCAAAGAATCAGATGTGTTGGTGCCAGACGCCATGCAGTTATTGTTAAAAGAATTTGGAGATATAATTGAAAACAAACTTCGTCGAGCAGAACAGATCTAGGCGAGTTCTTATTTTGAGGGAGAAGGGAATTCCAAGTTTTTCCTCTATTTGGAGCTGATGTCTCAGAACACTTGTTCTGCGAGATGAATCATCTGTGAATTCTACATCTGGGAGTTATATATTGGGAAATGGCATTCTTTTCAAATGTAGAAGAAACACAAAAGCTTAAAGTTACAGTGTTGTTGGAAAATTCTAGTCAGAGTTTTTTTTTTGTTTGTTTTTTTAAAGTAAGCATTGAGATGAAATCGACAGCATGATTGGACCCAAAATTGTGGTACTGAAAATAGGCATGTCTGTATATGGAAAGCATTGTCCCTCGCTTCCTCGTTGTTTTGAGACTAATGGTCTTTAAAGGTTTTTCATAAACATCAACAGATCAGATTCATTAGTTAAGGCAACTGTGGCCCAGGAGTCTGAATTAGTTTACATATTTGTCTTGAACTCATTCACTAAGTCCACGTTGTAAGCCCAGAACAGTGCAGTGTTCCTGCGTCTGTCTCTGAGACCATGCGGTCTCCCATCCATCTGCTCTATTCCACATGTGAGTTTTTGAGTGCTGTGGTACTGGGCATGAAAGAACTGTGAGGTGGCACAGTGGCAAGAGTGGTGGTTTTGGAGTGGGTGGCCTGAGACAGTTGACATAGCCACTCTCAAACTCGGTTTCCATTTATGCAAAATTCAGGTTATTGTAGTATCACCTCATTAAGCTTGTTAGGAGGACAAAAGTGCAATTGCGGTTTTAGAACCTGGCCTAAGAGCAGAATTTGAGGAAGGCTAGTTGTTGTCATGATGACTGTAGCCGTAATAGGAGTTTACATTTTTGTGGCAAGAAGCATCATTAACTAACTTAATTATCATTTTGAGTATTGAAACATATGTCTGTATTCTGCCTGAAGCCCAGAGCCTTTCGCTGGCTTGCCTGTTTTGGAAGAGTGCTGTGATGAATGCTTTTTGCTTTCTTTTGCTTGGGTTATCTTTTTTGGGCATGTGAATCGCTTGAGGCCAGTGATTGTACCTTCAGCTTTCTTGGTGGCATAACACCTCACACCTGGCACTCTAGCCACAGAGCCACTGGACAGTGCCTGTCGAAGATGCTTCTTTGTTGGTAGGCTTGTGTGGCAGAATCTGTTCTTGGTGTGCCCCTTTGGCGAAGGGGGTGGTAGCATGCGCATATGTCTCGCCATCTGTTGTTTATTGTTTCTGTTAGGTTGTGGTTTGTGTTCCTGTTCCATGTTTCTTTGGTTTCTGGAGCAACTGCGAATATTATATGCTCTGGGATCAAAAAAGTAAACTATTTATAAACAGTAAAGTATCCTTGGGTTTGGAAAGTGTTTTTCTCAAATGCGTGTATATTTGGTGGCTTTATTATAATCTCACTGATGTATCATTAGACAGTTTGCAGATCAAGGCACATTGAAAAGATGGGCGAGACTTAGTCTGGCCTTGTGTAACTAGCTCCCAAACAGCCTTGGTGATAAGGCCCTGGTGTTAATGCTGACCTGAGTGGTGTATTTTTAACTCCAGAACATATAAACAGTTTAGCCCTCTGGTGAAGTTTATACTCCGCCTGAAATCCTTGGCATGCCTTGGGTTATGCGGCCCTGTGAGATCCATGTGGTCTGCAGAGACTTGCAGTGGCCCCAGTGGCTCGCCGTCCCCACTCCTCCTTCATTTCTAAAAACGGCCAAGGAGTGGAAGGAAGAAAGGTGGACTTCATCAGCGATGTTGTCTGAATTCTAGGTTAAACTTTTCCTTGGTACTATTTCTTTTTCTGTTTATTTTTGGGCCACACCTGGTGATGCAAAGGACTTACTCCTGGCTCATTGCGCGGGGGGTCATTCCTGGCGGGGCTCGCGGGACCACGTGGGCAGAGCAGATGTCTACTCCCCTCTTCTTGCAGGGCCTTGCGCAGAGGCATGGGTTGAAGCTCCTGACTTCCACTGGGGAATGCTCGGGCCCCACCAGACCGCCAGCCTCATTGCCTTTCCCTCCCCACCAGAATCCCATGACCAGCACATGGAACCTGATCCAGGTCCATGGAACACTGCATGTGTCATGTGTGCCTTATGTTCTGTTTCCCCTGCCTGGAGAATATTATTTATATTTCATAAATTTTATAAAAAATTATATTAAAAACCCCCAGTTGTTCCTGTTACTCCTCCACCGGTGTCCCCAGGAAATTGCTCACCCTCTTTTTGGTTAGATTTCTTGTCGTACTTTATGTAGAAGTTCAGGTGATGATTTGATTACTGTCTGACTGTCTCCTACCCTGTTAGTCTCTGAGGTCTCTGAAAACAGGGGCTGGCTGTTTTTCGACACTCATTCTCACAGTGGAGCACAGAGCCTGGGGCACATTATCTGCCGTTATCTCCAAAGATGTGGATGCAAATAGGACTGATGTTCTTCAATCCAGGCCTAAGGCCTTCTATAGAAATATCTTTTCCAGACCGTAGGGTAAGCTCGGCCTCCTCCTCAGAGCTTAGGTTTCCTTGTTGTTTCTGTTCTTCTTGATTCCTCCCAAGCAGTGCTCAAGCGGTTCCTGGAACCCCTCTTGGTGATTCTCAGCCAACTTGGCTGGGGGTCCAATGCAAGGCCCCCGGTGCTGTGCAGGCCCTGTGGTCATGGGGATTATGCCAGGCCATGTAGCAGCACTGGGGACCTCTTGGCCATGGAGGAGGGGGGACCATGTGGTGCCAGGATCAGCTACATGCGAGGTACATTCCTGACAATGCTCAGGGGTTACTCCTGGCTCTACACTTAGGAATTACTCCTGGCATTGCTCAGAGGACCGTATGGGATGCCCAGAGTTGAACCTGGGTCAGCGGTGTGCAAGGCAAATGCCCCACCTGCTGTACTGTCACTGGACCCCAGTTTGTATGTTTAAGAGCACCTCACCTATTTGATTGTCTCCTTCAACCCCCCGCAAATATTAGTATCGAGAAACTTAGAAGAAAAGAAGGAAGAAGTAAATAGACGTGAAGTTGAAAGCTAGGCTATTTATATGTCACCTCAGGATTTGCCATTGATAGGCTGGAGAGATAGTACGGCAGGTAGGGTACTTGCCTTGCACACAGCTGATTTGGGTATGACCCCTGGCCCTGTGTATGATCCCTCCAGCTCTGCCAGGCACGAGTGATCCCTGAGCCTAGAGCCAGGACTAAGCCCTTAGCTCTGCTGGGTGCAGCCCCCACACCAAACCAAAATACTGCCATTGATGTTTTTCTTTGTCCACTTTGGGAAGGTGGTTGTTAAATTCTGTGTTCAAGTATTGCCCATAAGACTAATTTTCCGTATTAGGTTGGTGAGGCAGTCCACAGTACGTGTCCCAACAGTTGGCGCGGGGTCTCCTCTGCTCTTTGGTGGCTGAAAAACGTGCGGAGTTGCCCCTGCAGGCGAGGGTTGCTTTCTACATAGCCGGAGCTGTCTAGACGCCCTTCCCCTTGTGGTTATTCCGTCTGCCTTACGCTGAGCCCTGGCCAGGCAGCTGGTTTGGGTTGCCTGGGTTCTGCTTACTTTGTTAAGACCTTTACTTAGAGTGGAGCTCAGGATCAGGCCAAGGTCATTTTGCGCCCTCTTTGCTGGCAGGGGGAAAGCTTGCTCTCCTTGACCAGAGTTGTAAGAAGATCAGTGCAGGTGACCGTGACCTTTATGGCTCAATCCGAGCAAGCAGTTTAGATTCCTAGAGGAAGAAACTTGGTGAAGACGTTTCTGAGGCTGACCCCTGTGAGCAAGATCATATGGACAGTCCTCTGGGGGTGCTGACTGAAGGCAGGAGTGACAATGTTGTCTTCTCTGGTGGGTTCTGTCTCAGACATGAGCTTTAATGGTTATCGTGGTAGTGGACTGTTGCTGTGAGTTAATCCATGAGAAACATTATGTGCTGTTTTGCGCCTAGTTACTATTGTTTTAATTTTGATTTTCTCGCCACACTTGGTAGATTTGTTTATTGACTAAAGAGTGAATTACAAAGGAAGAATAATATATATTTATATAAATATACACACATTTGCATTTTGGTCTATACATTTATAGTAAGATCTATAGTTGAATACATACATATATATTTTTGTTTGTATTTTGGTCACACCAAGTGGTGCCCAGGGGCTGTTCTTTTTAGCTTGCTACTAGGGCATTTGCTCCTGCTGCAGAGGAGGTGTTTAGGAGACCCGGGGGTGCCGTGGATCAAGCCCAGGTCTCACTCTCAAGGCGTACACTCCAGCTATTTGAGTTCTCTCCCTCCCCGGATACATATTTGAGTTGTTTACATTTCAAATGATAATAAATTTGCTGTTTGCTTGTCTTAAATTTTGGGGGGGCTTTGATCCATGCTCAGCAATGTATGGAGGCTCCTCTCATCTCTGTGCTTTAGGGTCTTTCCTGGCAGTGCTCAAGGAACCAGTGGTCACAGGAATTGAACTGGGGTTGACTGCATGCAAGCAAGCACCTTAACCCCTGTACTGTCTCTCAGACTCCTTACAGACTCAGTGTTATGAACACTTTCTTTGACTTTAAAGCATTTGAAAAATATAGTTTGTCACAATCTAAGCTTAAAGACATGTAGGTTTTTCTCTGAATTGTGGTAAACAGCCATATGCATTTGTGAACACATCTTACTTCTTTAGGATGAGTCACTAAATTTGATTTGCTCTGGATATTCACATTCTTAAGAGATTACCGATTTATATGTGAAATCTTACCCATTTCCTCCACACCCTCACAAATGTTAGATTTCCCCCTGCTCATAGTAACCATAATTCAGTATAATACTAGGAAGTTGCATTGGATTATTTTAATCTGCATTTTTTTGCATGGTGAGGCTGAAGATCTTTGCTATGCTACTCATCAGACATACCCTTTAAAATTTCTTCTTCATCTTTTGATGCTCAGTTAGCCAAATAAATTATCTCAGCATCCTTGATTCTGAACTTGCACATAATCAAGACTTGAGCACAAATGCATGTCCTTATAAATACTAGAATGATGTGTTTGAGAGAACATGAGAAGCTTATTTTTCCTTCAGGTATAATTGCATAAAAGACCATATTCTCCATGGGTGTGGCACACATTTTTGTGTTCTTAAACTGAGGTTATTTATGGGATATGGTGGGGAGGGGACTTGGGAGTGGGAAGATGGTCTAGTGGCTTTGCAGATCACCAGAAGAGCCCCTCAGAGCAGCCTGCCTGTGCCCTGCTGGCCTGCCTGTGTCCGACGTGCCCAGTTCCTACAGCTGGTTGGAATCAGAGCAGATTAGCGTGGCGGAGAACCCTTCAGGAACAGCTTCCAGCAAATGGAAATTATTTTAGAACAAATTGATGTGGTTTTTCTGTCAAACCTACTTGGAGCATAAACAAGGTTGGACTGTAGGCTGCTTCTCCTCTACAAATGAGCCCATGTTTAGAATGTGGCTTTCAGCAAAGTAAACATGGTCTCAAAAGTGAGTTGTCATTGTGTGTGTGAGTCTGATTTGAAAAGTAAAAGTAGTGCGCCACCAACATTCTCAGACAGCCCTGATACCGCCAGAGATAGCCTTGCTTCACCTGTCTTCTCTCCACGAAGACCCTGAGAAGGATCTCCAGGTAAGCGGGTCCTTTGGCCTTGAAAAAGACTAAAGGGAAAGAGCCAGGCCAGTCAGTCTCAGTGGCGAGATAAATACTTGATTCTTCCCCCTTTGCAGAGCAGGAATATCAAAACCATCTTGTGTAAAACTTCTCTCTGTGCATGTGTGAAAGCGTGGGAGCGGACATGCCCCCCATCTGGGCATCTTTGAATCCTTTGCCTGTTGCAAGGTAACTTCCTCCACCCTAGAGACAATGTTAACTTTATGAAGTGGGCCAAAGACGCCCTGGAAGGCGAAACAATGCATTTAATGTTCTGATTATGTATTAATGAACAGCCAGGCCAAGGGGCACTTGCCAGAAAGCCTACAAAGTGAGAAAGCCACCAATATCAGTGAACTTTGCACTCAGCAAGTGTGAATGATGTTGGGTGAAAGAAGTTTATTGCACAACGGGAGCAACTGGAATCTCTTTGATGTTGGTTAGCGTCCTGGTCGCCTTAGATTTTCAGCCTTCACAGTTAACTAGATCTTTTCTGGTGTGGGCAGTGTGGTCGAATGGTACTTGAGGTCTGTAGGGCTACGTTCTCGTTCACGAAGGACCAGCACACCTGTGGGACTGGAGGAGGGGATGGGGAGAGACACTGGCCGTTTATAGCTGTTTTTAATCAGCTTCCACAAAGTTTAATCTAAAATGGAGATGTAGGGTGTAACCCTCTCCGTCCCAGCTTTTCCCTCTCAAGGGGCTTTTCCAGAAATAGCATACCATTCTAAACTCTGCCTGGCCCAACCACAGAAAGGGGCTAGAGCTGACTCTTTAGATTTTAATCTAATTAATTTTTTCCCCTTTGTGGTGACATTTCCTCCTGCCTCTGGTTTGTTGTTAAAACTTTAGAAGGGCTGGCCATTGGGAACTTTGCTTTCCACAGCCTTTATTAAATAGTTACTCGAAAGAAGGAAAACATTTCTCCTTCTGAAATCCCAACTAGTTAGTTGTTTTCTGCAGGGGAATAAATGCTAATCGAGGTTTTCCACTTCTTCGCCCTGCTCTGGTAGTGGTAGGGAGCCTAGTAAGGGAGGCAGAGGGAAACACTGATTGGGCGGGAGGGCATTTTGAAGGCGGTGCTTTGGCTTTTCCATTCAGAATGGGGCCGGTTTGCCTTCTCTCTGCTCTGTTTATCTACTAGCACTTAGAGGAAAAAGTTATTTCTGCATTTTTGTGGTACAGAAGTAGCCCAGCAGCATTTTCAGCCTGGAATTTTGAGAGCTTGCTACAGAAGCATTTTTTTAAACAATAGTGTTATTGACATATCATTGAAATACCAGGGCAGTCATCCTTTTCAAGACATGACTCAGCATTTTTAGTTCCTTCACAAAGTTGAAGGATCACTGCTGATTCCAGAACATTTTCATCACATCCAAATAAAATCCCTACCTGGTGGCAGCCCTTCCATACGTTCCTTTCCTCCCAGCTCCTGGAAACACCTACTTCTATCTATGGATTTGCCTACTTGAATATTTCTTACGAGTCATGCTTAGCACTGTTGTAAACACCACACTGCATAAATTACAATAAAATTTAAATAAGTGAAATCATACAGTATGTGATCTCTCTGGTTTCACTTGGAGTGATTTTTTTTTTTCCTTTTTGGATCACACAGCGATGCTGAGGGGTTATTCCTCGCTCTGCACTCAGGAATTACTCCTGGTGGTGCTCGGGAGACCATATGGGATGCTGGGAATAGAATCCAGGTTGGCTGCGTACAGGGCAAATGCCCTACCCCCTGTGCTATTGCTCCAGACCTGGAGTGATTTTCTTTTCACGGTTCTTCTGTGTTGTAGCGTGTATCAGTAATGATTTTCTTTTTTCTTTTTGGTTGCTGAATAATACTCCACTCTGGATAGATCACTTTAATTTTATTTTAATGATCAATCTATTCATCAATCAGTGAGGTTTGGGTTGTTCCCACTTTGACAGATATCAGTAATGCTAGGTCCAGGAGATAGCTCAAAGAACTAGATTATTTGCTTGACATGAGGCCTAGCAGCACATAATTCCCTAAGCACCAAGTTAGGCCCCCAAACAAAAATTAGACTAATACTACAAGCATTTGCATATGCATTTTTGTGCAAATGTATGTTTTATACATACAAGTGCAATTGCTGGCTCATGGCGAATCTGTGTTGAATTCTTTGAGGGTCTGCCAGACTATCTTCGAGAGTGGTGCATGAACTGTTTCCACTCTGCTTGCAGCCTAGGAAAAGTTTCATCTCTTCACAGGCTCATAAACACTTGTTATTATCTCTTAGTCTTCATGGGGCTGAAGTGATAGGTAACTTGTGCTTTTGATTTTCTGTTACCTATGGTTGGTGCTGGGCTGGAGCACAGCAGTAGGGCATTTGCCTTGCACGCAGCTGACCCAGGTTCGATTCCTCCCCTCCCGGAGAGCCCGGCAAGCTACCGATAATATCTTGCCCGCACGGCAGAGCCTGGCAAGCTACCTGTGGTGTATTCGATATGCCAAAAACAGTAACAAGTCTCACAATGGAGATGTTACTGGTGCCTGCTCGAGCGAATCGATGAGCAATGGGATGACAGTGACAGTGACAGATGGTTGGTGCTGATGACCGTCTTTTCCTGTGCTTACTGGTCACTCATATCTTTAGACAAATGTCTCTTCAGACCATCTTAATGCTGTACAGGGACCATATGGTGCCTGGGGATCAGATGTAACTCCTGTCCTTTTTTCCCAGCCTCAAAACCGAGAAATAGCTTATACAGGTTTCAGAGGTTTGTGTTATTCCTTGGAAAGGGACTCGGGTTTATGTCTTGTCTTCTTTAGATGAGGAAAAAAATACTTTCTTTTTAAAAGATGTTTAGGACTTTCAAGGTCTTCAGGTAGATACACAGTGAACAATACTTGCCTGCCTTACTTTCCTCTTTGTAATCCCAGATGAGGGAGGAGTCATGCAGAATAGAACTACACTTTTGTTGGGTGGCTGGATGGTGTTGGTGGGGAAGGGAGTGGTGATGGGGGTTTGCAGGACGAAGCTCATCACCACAGTGTTAGCTACTACAAGAATGGGAGAATTTGCCCTGTAACCCCTGAGGAAATTTACTGTGTGCTGCAGCTATTGCCAGGTCTGAGCATTTTCTCCACATTTCCTCTGCCCCAGGGCAAGCCTGCCTTTGTGGGACAGAGCTTTGCAGCTATAAATTAGAAGTGCAGTGCGGAGGCTGTCCAAATGCAGGCAGGGTAATTGCTTTGGACAGGTTTACTATAGGAAGGTGTGAAGTGCTTGGTGGAGACTGGAAGCTGGTGGGAGGGAAGACACATTGAACTTGGGCAGCTCTGGGGTGGTGGGCCGGTGGGCCGACACAGCTAATTGAAAACTGTGGCCCTGGTGGCCTTTCATGGGCAAGGAAGCAGGAAGCCTGAGGGAGAGTGGCTTGTTGCATTACTGGGGCTGGGGATTTTGGTGGGGGGTGGGGGGCGAGGGGAGAGTGCTGTGTCTCTGAAAACATTTAGAGCCTTGAACCGGGGTGCAGAGAACCAGTGCTTCTGGTTTTCATTTTAGGTTTCCTGCTGGTTAGTGTGCTTCTAGATGGGCAGAGTGGGGTGCAGCGGGACCTTGGAAGGAGGCACACCTCTCGGGGTTCAACTGTGGCAGGCATTGGCAGCCTCATCTTGCTGGTCAGTCTTTTAAATAGATCGGCCAGTGAGCTGATGTCTGCAAACAAGTGAGGCTTTCTGGTGGCCCCGCATCCAGTTTTGCTTTCTGTGGTTTCAGTTATCTGTGGTCAAGTGCATTTGGAAAGATGAGCCCCAGGATACTTGGACCTCCTCTGCACTCCATATCACTCCCCTCTCCACATGGTGTTTTAAAAGAAATACTTTTTTACATTGTCGTGTTCCTCCTCTCCCACTGTGCGTAGTTTATCCATTTATCGTAGGTTTCTGTGATAGATGTAGGGTAGAGTTCAGCAGTGGCCAGTCTCAGGCAGCCAGGTCACCAGTAGGTATTTTCTGAGTCCTTCATTGTTGGCCTTGGAGTTTGAGTTTATGGTGCCATGGGCCGGGAACCTGCATTTCTGTCAGCTCTGGGGCATGTTGCTTTCGAGTCTCTGGGGTGAGACCTGCCACCCTGTGGGCTCCTGTGACCTCAGCTGCGAGTCCTGGTTTCTGAGCCCCGGTGCCCTGCCTCCTTCCCTCCTCAGCATTCACCAGATCCTCACTCTTTCTGGACTTGGTAGTGCTGCTGCCTGCCTGCTACTTAGGTAGTGCTGCTGCCTGCTGAGACTTTGCCTCTGTCCGCCTGTCCCTCCAGAGTGATTTGTCATCCTCTGCTCTCGGTTAAACATTTCCTCAGAGGGCTTTCCCGGGACAGCCCGCGAGGTGGCTGCGGTCTTGTTCCACGGTAGCGCTGAAGCACGTCTCCGGGTGCTGGCTCAGTGTGTGTCTTTGCTCATCGCTTGGACACCCCCCCAGGGTAGAGACAACCTGATTGCTGTGTGGCGCTGTAGCCCACCATGGCTGGCTTGCTGCAGGTGCACAGTGAGCATCTTTGTGTTCCTCCATTTTCACAGCGAATACGAGTGACCAAAGGCTGGGTCTTCTGCTGTGCTATGTTCTCCCAGACACTGTCCCCAAGTCCCTTAGGTATTGGCCTCTGGTGTCTCCTGTCCCTATGGAAACGACCTCAGTTTGATCTTCCTACAAGCTTGTACTTCAGGGTTTGTTGTTATTTCCTGCCTTTCTGGGTTTAACTAGATGCCTTTGAAGGACCAGCTACACCCAGTGAAACCAATTGATGGAACAAAAACTGTCAATAATGGACTTTTGTCCATTTATTTCAAACTCCCTATTATCATTGTCCAGAAAACGCTTTCAGAGGCAGATGTAAAAGGTGTCAAGACAGTGGGTGTGGCAGGTAGGCTCTTCCTTGAAATGTGTGGTGGTTAATGTGTAACCTCTTTTAACAAGACATTTGTTTGACCTTGCTGCTGTTGTGTGTTGATAAGCCCAGGCTGTGGATCAGGTTTGTTAAAGCTTCCCGGCTTAGTAGACACCTCATTCCCTTGAGGTTTAATCTCATTTGGATGGAAGAACACCACCAGCCACCAACCGGGTCCTGATGTCCTGCAGGCTGGTGGAGACACTCAAATAGTGGCCGTAGATGACATAATTCGATTCCTTCCCCTTTTCCCCCACTCCCAGCACCGACACTCAGGATTTTGAAGTTCTGGCTCAGTTGTAATTTCTCCTGAAAACATGAGGCCGAGATGCCTTCGCAGGGAATAAAAAGAGAGAAAGAAGGGGGGCTGGAGCGATAGCACAGCGGGTAGGGCGTTTGCCTTGCACTCGGCCAACCCGGGTTCTAATCCCGGCATCCCTATGGTCCCCTGAGCACCGCCAGGGGTAATTCCTGAGTGAAGAGCCAGGAGTAACCCCTGTGCATCGCCGGGTGTGACCCAAAAACCAAAAAAAAAAAAAAAAAAAGAGAGAGAAAGAAGGAAAGAGGGAGAGCAAGCCAACACGTATGGAGTTAAGCTCAGTAACGAGTGGCAGAGTGTACGGCTCAGGGGGTGAGGAAGTGGGCCTTCCTTTGGCGGGAGTGACGAGGGTTTGCCCCAGTGTCTTGGCCAGAGGGGCGTGAGTCAGGTCTGGGTGCTTGCCCCCGGCTGGGCTCTTCCGGATGCCCTACGGCTCCTTCACAGGGATTGTCCATTGGAGGGCCCCCTGAGCATCGGGAGACTGACTGGATTCTATTTCCCCCTGCTAGAGTGACCTCAGTGTTTCCCATGAAGAGGCTGGCCAGGGTTGGATGCTGCGAGGTGCGAGGCCCCTCCCCGGGCAGAGGTGTGTCCCAGGCCACAGGGAGTGTTTGGAAGGGCCCCGAGTGGCACCAAAGCCATCAGTTAAATAAACCAGCTGTTAAGTAAGAGCAGGAACAGGAGTGTTTGCACAATCCACATTGAAATTCTCTGATCCTTGATGAGTGTCCGTTGCTCTGTGAATTATTAACTTCAGTGTGTGTGAGGAAATACTGGCTGCATTAAGTGTCGCGTATATTTTTATGTAAGGAAAAAAAAGGACCACACCCTCAGTTGCTGCGATTTTGGGCTCAGGGCTTTCTTGCTTTCATCCAGGTGGGACTGTTGCCCCCCCCCCCCCAGGCCAGTCATGGTTGATTGGTCAGAGCTTGTCACTTGGTCAAGAAGGAGCTGAAGTGGTATGCAGCCTGATGCGCCCTACTGTGCGGCCTTACAGAGTATCCAGTGCTTGTGAGGCTCAGCAGGCCTGCCCAGGACTCTGTGCAGGGGACACAGAGAAGGACGTTGGGGCATAAGAAACCGATGGAAGCATTTATTGAGACTGATACCTCTGATGTCTCCAGAAAGCAGACACTGCAGACAAATGGCTCTGTGTTCGAGGGTCTGTCTGTCTGTCTGTCTGTCAGAGTTGAGGCCGGGAGTTCCATTGGAGTATGTGGACCCCTTCTGCCCTGGGATTCCCAGCAGCATGAAAACATCACCCCCAGCCCTCCACAGCTGAGTGTGGGACTCACTGTGCACACCACAACCAAGTGTGCGGCTGCCAGATGTTGCTGCAAAGAAAAGGAAAAAAAATCAAAGTACTGTTTGATGTCACTTTCAACAACCTTGAGAGAGAGAGAGAGAGAGAGAGAGAGAGAGAGAGAGAGACTGTGCCTTGAAAAGCTGAAATCAGCTTCTCTCACCCCACACAGCCGCTGAGGTTTGGCATTCATGGCCGAAAGATTTGTGGGCTCTGAGGGATGGAGAGTAGCCATTTGTGAATCTGCTCCCACAAAGCCCAGCTATTTTCAGAGACCACAGGACCTATGAAAGTTGATGTTAATGTTAATGGAATTATTATTATTATTATTATTATTATTATTATTATTATTTTGGTTCAGGAGTCGATCCAGAGGTGCTCTGGGTCATGTGTGGGAGACCATGTGGAGATGGAATCTGGGCCTTCTGCACATGAAGCTGAAGCTATCTGCCCCCTCTAAAGTCACAGTTAACCCTTTACCTGGAAGGGGGATTAAGTCTACACATTTATTGGGGGACAGGGGAGTAGGAGGGAGTTTGGAGAACTGGAGTTGACCGAATAGGGTTACTGAATAGCACATGTGTTCCTGCTTCACATACCTTTGGGTATTGGCTGCTGGACTAATCTTGCAGTGTGAGTAAGTCACACTTGGAAATGTCTGGGTGTGGTTCTCGGGTTCAGTTACTTTCCCGCAGTGTCTCACTTTGCTCACTTCCAGTGCAAAAGCACGCATGCCGCAGGACGGGAGAGAGCAGTGCTTTGTTTCCCTTCCCTGTTTCTTTATTGTTCTCTGATGCGAGGCCATTTGATATTGGCAGTTCTGAAGCACATTGAGTGCTTTATTCTCAAACTGCTGGGATTATTGCTGCTGCAGCCCATAGGCCCTGCAGCCGGCCTCCTATATGGAGATGGAAGAAAAGAAATTCAAGCTGTAAATGAATCTCTGTTTTGGGGCTTTGCAGTGGCAAACGATGTGAATGGGTGAATTGAAAAACAACAACAAAAAAGTACCTGGTTTATACCATCGTGAATACCTAGGCCTTGGATAAATATTGACACCAGCGGTGTGACAGGCCTACCACTTGTCTCATACCCCTAGGAATAAAAGATCTTTTCTGAGGTTTTGGTGACCTTATAAACCACCCTGACGAGTTTGTGCAGGTGCTTTCTGCAGCGGTTCTCCGGGTTTGAGAGTGGGTGGTTTTCTCTTTGTGTGTGTGCAAGCTTAAACCTAACTGAATCCAAACCTGCTTTGGCTTATTGATCACGGTTGAGTCTTGCAGCAGACTTTTGCAGAGTCATGCTGGGGTGGCCATACAGACTTGGGAGTGGAGCCCCGTTTAGTTGCTTCGACAGTGTTTCAGAACCAGAGTGCGGGGAGTGTGGAGGAAGAAAAGGCAGCAAGTCTGAACACTGGAATCTCACAGGCAAGGCTTTGTCACATGAACACATCCAACTCTGCTTCGTTTGATTTTCTGTATCCTGCTACATGGAACCGAATCAATCTCTAACTGCTGAGGGCTTGTGATGCCGGTTTTGTCTGTGTTTGCAATGCATGAACAAGTCGGTTCCAGGTGCTTTCAAGTTGTGGTGTCTGCCAGGGGGCTGCACCCTTTTGTGGTGCTGCTGCATGTCACTTGTGCTGAGGACCCTGGAGAGCAGAGTTGCCAGGGTTGCACTGTGTGCCTGTGGCCGTCTTGGGGGTCTGAACTTGTGGCCGTATGCTTGGCAAGATAGGCATTCAAAATGCAGAGCAATGCCTCCAGGTACCCCAACGCCTTGAAAAAGAAAGGCTAGGGCTCAGCGTAGTGCTCCAGTGGGTAGGGCGGGTTGTGGCGCTTGCATGCAGGCATCCCATAGGGCCCCGCAGCACTGCCCACACCAGCTTATGTGTTGAGTGTCATCCCAGTGGCACTGCTGTGTGTGGCCCCTTGGCTCTACCACTAAACTGTGACTCCAGGCAAGTACTACAAATAAAATGTTTTCAAGGGCTGCAGCCACTGTAGGCCAGCCCTGGTCACTGCGCTGGGAGGGGAAGTGTGGGAAAGGGATGCTGGTGAAAGCTGGTGGGGTGTGTGTTCTTTCAGTGTTTGGCAAAGAGCTCCTTGTGCTGCCTCTGTGTAGCCGATCTCCTTCAGGGCTTGGAGTAGCTAAGCCCTTTGGTTTCCTGCTGGGACGGCAGCTGAGTGTCTCTGTGTCTTTCTAGCGCACAGGGGAACCTGGCGCACCTAGAAGGAAATAGGGTGTTGCCTTGGTTTCTCCATCTTGTGAGAATCCCAAGGGAGACGCCGGTGATTGACGTTAGGTATGATTTTAGATGACCTTTGTGGGTGATTGACTTTAAGTACAGGCTCACGCCTCATGGGTGTTTTCTGTGTTCCTTACTAGGCTCAGAAGACAGCTCTCTGAACCGGAAACCTCTCTAGGAGCAGGAGGGAGGGGAAGGACCCATAGGCGGGAATCCAAAAGGTTCTGGGCTTGACGTAGGTGGACCATGTGGAAGAGACAAAGTCTTATTTTCAAGAGACCTTGGTGATTTTTTTTTTTTGGGGGGGTTGTTGTTTGTTTTTTAGAAAAGTAAAAACAAAAGTATCTGTGGCTCAGCATTTTCACAGTCAGTTTTCCATTTGACCCAGTAAAGTTTTAATTTGTTGAAGGATGGAGGTGGGGGGCTTTGTCTCATTCTTTGTGTTTTGCTGCTGTGATGAGTAGTCCCCCGTTTCACTAGCAGAAGCGAGTCAGTGTAAGCTGTGTGCTGAAGCACTGTGTGGTGACCCTTTCAGCAACCAGAACCAGAGCAGTTATCCCGCCTGGGCACCGACAGTACAGACAGGTGTCAAGTCACGGTGTTTCATGATAACAGGGTATTGTGGAAACAACAGCTTGCCTTTTGGCTTCATCTAGGCCCTTCATAGCATAATAAACTTTAAAAAGCCCAATGGAAAAAAAATTGATAGAACAAGATCCCAAGCCGATAAGCTCGGTAATAAAGTTAGTGACTTAACTTTTTGCCAGGAGGTTGAACTTTTAAAACTGTTTCCTCAAAGTGCTTTGGCTGAGACTCACGTGCCTCCATTGTAGTAAGGCAGACATCATCAGGAAACATTGTGGGAAAATTCACTTTTTGATTTCACACCACAAAGCTGTGTTTCTTCACTGTACTTGAGCAGTCTTCTTATTAGAGCCTTGAGCTTGCTGGGAAAGGAAGAGAGGATCAACCTAGTAGATGCGTTTTGAATATTTCAAACCTGGAAGAGAACTTAACATTGAGAATGTTTGATACTATTTTAAAATCTTTGCACTTAGTCCACAATGAAACATTGTGACAAATGCAAGTAACTTGGAGTTTTCTATCGGCTTTCTCACTTGGGGATGCGTGGACTGCCCGGGCATGGAGAGATGGCAGAGACATTAGTGAATAGCGGATGTGATTTTAGTAGGAAAAATAGGAGATCCCCGTGAATTCTAGTAGAAGCTGACACGGGGACTCCAGAGAACGCCTGAGGAACGCCTGGCTCCTCAGAAAGGCTACTGCTCTTTGTCCCTTAGTGTGTGGTTGTGTTAGTGTGGACAAGGAAAGAGATGCTAATACAGTAAGCAATATGCTAATACAGTAACAAACAGTGCAAGCTGTTGTTTGTTCAGATGTATTTGCTTTTAAGAAAAGTTCCACCCCCCCCCCAAAACAGCTCTTTCATTTCCCTTACCATCCTCTTTTTTTTGGGGGGAGAGGGGCAAGTAGGTAATTTGTCATATATTGCCCTTGTGAAACCCAGAGGGATATTTGCTCCCCATTTTCCTTTCCAGTAATTCTAAGAAAAATAGACCGTGTTCATTATATGCCCAGAGGTGAGTGATCATAGCGTCTTTTAAGAATATATCTTTTTGTACATTTCTGTGAACTTGAAGTTTTTGTACTTGTATTTTTGCTGACTGCTTATGTGAGAGTGAACTGTCAGAAATGAGTGTTTAAAAGATTGGAAAATGCCATGATCCTTTCCGAGTCCAAGGAAATTTGTAGACAGGGATGTACAGAAGCGTGTATAATGATTCTGATGGAGGGAAGGGGTTTTGGTTTATTCCTAATGTTTTTTTTTTGTTTGTTTGTTTTTGGGTCACACCGGGCGATGCACAGGGGTTACTCCTGGCTCTTCACTCAGGAACTACCCCTGGCGGTGCTCAGGGGACCATATGGGATGTTGGGATTAGAACCCAGGTCGGCTGCATGCAAGGCAAACGCCCTACCTGCTGTGCTATCTCTCCAGCCCTATTCCTAATGTTTTAATGTGTGTCTGTTGTAGTCAGGGGAAGCAGTCTGATTTGGAGGTCTAATTTCTCCAGAATCAAGAATCACCGGCACAGAATTTGCTCATCTCTATCCCATGAGAGCCTCACCTGCTCCTGCCAGGAAGAACAGGGGTGGAGTGTGGCCAGTGTGTTCTTATGACCAGGAGCATTTTTTTATGGGGTCGTGTTAGGAGAGTCACTTTCCTCCTGGTGGCGGCCCTTCCTCAGGGCCCTTAGGTATGGGCATGGGGCATATGAAACGATTTTCACTGGAAGTCGAAAATAATTTCTGTGTGTTGGACAAGGAAATTGATCACTGTGCCACTAACTGTTGGTACTTGGCTAAAGTGGGCACAGATTCTGGTGCCTGGCACAGTCAAAGAAGTATTCACAAGATGCTGCCAGTAGGCATCTTCACGTGTAACCGTAGAGTAATTTTAAAGCCTTTAATAAGCATAGTCTCTTGCGGGTTTCCCAAGAAGCAAATCTGAAAATGGGCATTTGTAGGAGTTGAGGGGTGAAAAGTGGAGGTGCAGGAAAGGAAAATGCTGATCTGACCCCAGGGTCACTGGTAGACCTTTACAAAGCTCTGGGCAAACTGGGGATTCCAAATTTATCCACCAGATTAATGTGTCCCTTGCTTACAGAACTTTTGCCCGACTTTTTATAAATACTACAGAAGCGAATGTCTGTTTCCTGCCTCCATCGAGCATGCCTTTCACTGAGAAGATTGCTCCCATGTTTTCATGTCACCAGCCTTGGACATCCGTTCCCTGAACTTCTTTCTTATCCCCTATGCATGTTGAAGGATGAGACCTCTGCTCTGTGGGGGTCCCTTGCGCCTGGGGACATGAGGGGAGCAGGTTGGGGAGGGCTAGAGAGTGGCTCCGAGACACTAACACCTCTCTTCTCTGAAGAGCCGCTTCAGGAGGTCGGGTGTAAGATGTGTTCCATCTTTCAAAACAGAAAGGGTGGACGGGGCTTCCTGTGAAGCTGTAGGTTTAGCAAGTGCAAAAAACTGTCAGGACGCTTCAAAAGGATGAGTTTGGGAGGCCTTTTTTTTTTTTCTTTTTTTCTCTAGGAGTTAAAAAGTGAGACTAGGTGATCAGAACTCCTGGTCCCACTTCTGTCTGCCTGTGCCCAAGGCTCAGCAAAGGCACATTTCTAATAGCAAAGCCAGAAGTGGCTGTAGCATCTCTGCTCTGCTGGGGTGGACCCCTTTATGCCAGGTTTGTGGGAGGCCCAGCTGTGGCAGGTGCTGTGTCCTGCTCACATTCCCTTTGTCAGTCCCACGACTGTAGAACTGGTGCCACTGCAGTGCTGCTTGCTGCTCAGGGCTAAGTTTGTCTTTCGGGTTGATGATGCATACCCCGTTTTTAGGGGGGAGACCATTACGAGAAAGTTGTAGGCTTCCTCCCAGAACACTGCCCCCGCCCCCCACCATGCTTTGAGACTGCGTAAATAAAACTGTCACATCACACCCAAATAGTTGTCTCCTTTCAGCCACACTAAAATTTTGGTAGGAAAAAAAAATTCTGAAGTTTCCTCCTTTAAGGGATGTTGGTGCTACAGAAAACAAATCTTGGTAGCTTTCAGTGCTGGTGGGCCTTTTGATTATTCGCGCACAACTTCAGGTAAATGAACAGGGAGATACCTGTTGATAGATAGTCCACAGCTAGTTCTGTTTCTATACCAGTCAGCCCTGCAGACACCCCCCCCCCCCAATTAATGTTCTTGAGGGTTTTGGCTCTGGGACTTGTTAGAACCTTTGGGCAAGGGATGGGGCTCAGTCACAATCCCAAGCTACGTGTGGTTGAGACCTGGGTTAGATCCCCGGCCTGGAGGGTGGGGAAGATTTATATAACCCTTGACTTTACTGCCTGGTAAGTTGTGAATCAGATAGCACGGGGCTTTTTGGCTCTCAAAGTGCCATGTCTTACACCTTTGCTTTCTGAAAATGGTTTTGACTTCTTGTAGGTGGTATTCTCTCTCTCCTCCCTCCCTCCGTCCCTCTCTCACTCTCTCCCTCCCTCATAAACCATGCTCTTCTATTCCTCTAGGTTTGGTTAGGGCCTGCATTTTCTGATGCACTATTCTTGCTCCACCTGATTGGCTCAGCTCACCACTGGCTCTGGATGGCATCCACACTGGAGGTGACAGATGTTTCTCAGGCAGATTCTGCACATGAGGAAGAGGGCTTTGATTAGCCAGCAGGTGTGCGGGTCTGTGGTCTGTGGCCCATTAGTGCCCTTGCTAAATAAGTGCAGCTGATTGTTACTCTCAGGAATGCTGGTCCAAGGCTTGTTTTCCAGAGAAATGAATACTTTTTTTTTTTGATGCAAACATTAAGTTTCTCTAAAACTATTTTGTCAGAAGCAAATTTCCTTACACCTCATTGTTTGTCTGAGAGCCTACAGTTTGCCTCTCCTGGTCTGCCATTCACAAAATACTTGCTTTCCATAGAGCCTTTGGCTCTAATTATTATTTGGGCTGAAGTCTTATCTGACTGGTAGGTTGTAAACTCTTTACGGTCACTGATGAGATCTTATCGCAGTTCATACTGACATTTATCATAGCACAATATTTCTTGTAGACACTCAATAAAAATTTGTTGAATTTGATATCTGCAGGGGCTAAAGGGTACACCTAGACTTGCGTTCAGATTCACCACAGGTGGAGGTGAGAGGGGAAGCACCGGTCACGGCGGTGGGCTTGTGGTGGCAGGACCAGTGATTTCTCCAGATGCTATCTCGGGCATTAGAGTTGTGAGGGCCACACTGATTACTGGGGCTTACAAGAGAGAAAAGCAAGGCCGTGGCCCAAGGGCCTTTAGTTGGCTAGAATATATTCTCTCTGAGTTGTCTATAGACCTTATTGGCATGGAGAATTATCTATATAACATTTAAAATAATTGATAGAACTGTGACTCATCACTGACTTGCTTGGCTCTGTAAAGTGACCCATAGCTTACAAGGTGAGCTCTTAAGTACAGAATTGGTATCTGAGTGATGTTTGCATTGGATTGTTTGTTAGCTGTGTTTCTTCTCTCTAAGCCCTTCTTCAGGGGAGGGGGACTATTTGGCTCTTTGGGTTACTGAAGAAAGATACCAACAAGCACAGCATCTTTCCCTAAGTGGGGGTCCTTGGGTGAGGATGCCTGGGGAATGATTCCGGTTTAAGATGGAGATGTATTATTATTTATTTTTGCTGTAACCCTTCAAGTATTTTCAGTTGTACTTTTTTGGTTAATGAAAAGGATATATTGCAGTAGACAAGAAGAGTTGATAGTCTCGATTAAAAATAAAACTCTCTTTTCTGGGGGGTGGGGAGCACACTCGACTGCGCTTAGGGCTTACTCCTGACTGCACTCAGGGATCACTCCTGGCAAGTTTTAGGGGCCTGTGTGGTGCCAGGATTGAACCCAGGTCAGCTGCAGTCAAGGCAAGTGCCTTACCTGCTATACTATTGCCCTGGTCCCCCAAAGAGATTTCTTGTTCTCATAGACTCTTATAATATGAGTCTATCACTATCACTGTCATCCTGTTGATTGTCGATTTGCTCGAGTGGTCTCAGTAACGTCTCCATTCGTCCTAGCCCTGAGATTTTAGCAGCCTCTCTTTACTCGTCTTTCCCAACGGGACTACATTAGCGGCCCTTTCAGGGTCAGGAGAATGAGACCCATCATTATTAACTCTATTTGGCATATGAATATGCCATGGGGAGCTTGCCAGGCTCTCCCGTGCAGGCAGGAGTCTAGGAAACATAATGTGGTGATTTCATTGGAAATCAATGTGTACTGCATGTAATTCCTCAAAAGGTAAAACTGCAGCAGAAACAGCCTTAAAAGCTTAAGGGATTAAATAATTTTTAGCAAGTTGCATGTTCTTCCTCACTGACACCCTGGAGATCTAAAAGGACCAGCTCCTTTCCCCCAGTTAGCCCCCAAGCAGGTGACTCTTTGTTTTAGATAGGCAGAAAAGAGCAGTTTCTGGGGTTCAGAGGCAGTCAGCTGGTTCCTACGTCTTCTGGTTAATAAGAGGTTCCAGGCTAGTCCCGAGCTCCCCTCTGGTCACAGTAAGTAGTTGGATCATTGGATTGCTTCATTCTTTAAAAAAAATTTAAAATTTTATTTTATAACTGTACAGTTGAGTTTCAGACATACAGTGTTCCAGCACCAATCCCACCACCAGTTTTGCTTCATCCTTTTCCGATAGAGTATTCAGTTTAGCAAACATCTCAAAGCTTAAAATATGCAGCCCTCTGTGATGGTCCAGAGCCCAGGGCTGAGGGACAGGGCGGAGGAGTGGGAAATAGGCCGGCCTGGAAAACAAGCTCAACATGAAAACCTCCTTCCCCGGGGAGCGCTTGTCACAGATTTAGGGCCCGTTCCTTGACTTTGAATAATTCCTCTTCTATTGAAAAATACAAACTGCCTTGTGCCTCTCTTCCCAGTGGAGGCTTTACCAGTGCGATCAGTGGTCTCTGAGTGATGCCTTTTTGGTGGGGATGAAGTGCTAATTGTGCTGGCTAATGCTGCCGGATTTATTTTCTCATCACAGCTACTCAAAAGTACATGGAACTTTTTATTCCTCAACTTCCCAGGAGCCAATGAATTACTGTTTGCCAGCTTTAAATAGCATTTGCCAACTTTATAATGTTAAGTTCTGGTTGTAATCCAGGAAGGTGCTGGTTGGATTATATACGTATATGGATAATACCTATAGAATTACACTCAGGGAAGTGTCTGATTAAGAACATCTTCCTAGTTAATTGAATTTTCAAAGCCCTTTCCTCTGTGGGGCATGGTTAAGGTTTTGTGTGCTTAAAGGACAGGGGTTAATACCAGTTTTCAATCTGTACCACATTAAAAAAAAATTGGGCCACACGTGGCAGTGTTTTGCGGCCCCCCTGGGGTCTGTGCTAGGGGGACCAGGTAGTGATTCAAGGCCTTTCTCCTGCAAAGCATGCATTCAGTCCTTTGAAGCTGTCTTTGCAGCCCCCATACCACATATAAACATCTTATATTTTGTTTCGTTTTAGGGTTTCACCCACCAGTGCCAGGGGCTACTCCTGGCTCAGTGATCAGGCCTTACTCCCAGTCCTGCTCTCTGCTTATCATGTGGTGCCAGAGATAAAATTCAGAGCTACCACGTGGAGTACATGAGTGCTAGCCCTTTGAGCCTCTCCCCAACCTTCCTGCACCACCCCTCTCCCCACCAGCACATTTTTAACAAAGATCTTGAATTATTGGTAACCTCAAATTTATTTTTAAATCAGTTTCTTCTGTAGGTATTTTTTCACTTTAAATATTTATAATTCCATGGTTTAGGTACAGTGCCACTGAATAGAAATTCCATTCCACTTAGTAGAAATGAGCTCTTATTGGCACGTGCAGTATGATAGCTGACTAGCTGTACATGGCTGTTGAAGTCTTAGAATATGGCTGAGGAACGGAATTCTCACTTTTGTGCAGTCTTAATTGTCTAGGTTTAAATATAAAGGGCAGTGGCCACTTGGCAGGTGGCTACCAGATTGGGCAGGTATAGAGAATGGTTGATGCTTGTTAGCTATTTAAAAGACTAATTCTGTGGGATTGGGCCAGGGGACCTTGTCAGGAAAAATTATCTGCAAGCCTACTGTTGTGCACTGCTGAACAGCTTGCTTTTCACACAGATCAAACTTGAATAAAACTTGAGCTGTTCTTTGCAGAGGTGCCTCTTGTGTGTTCTGCAGACGGTGGGCTGGACGGTCATCTTTCAGCAGATTAGTTAAAAGAATATCTATGGCTCGGCTCAATTGTTCGAAGATCTGCACACCCTTTGTCCAAGAACAGGGAAAATTTGTGTTATGACAATAGCTGACAAAATGTTTAACGAAAGCTGCAATTGGCAGTAACTAAATTCCCTGAGGTTTCTTTCCTCTCTCTTTGCTACTGAAAGGTGCAGAAATGCTTTTGACAGCATCTGTCCTGCTGACAGATGAATTGTTTTGACAGGAGAATCTGAAACCTTCAACTGAAGAGACATTCAGATGTTGGGCCTGGTAAGGGGTGATCGTGTTTGTAGAAATAAGTGAGATGCTTTAGATTTGTATGTGGTGTCAGCTGCCACCTGAAAGAAAGGCTTTACTACAGGGTTTTCTCTGATTAACCCTTGAATGTTCTTGGGATCTGAGAATAAAATTTACCCTCCTGGATTGAGTAAATGCTGTTTCTGTAATTGCTGAGAAGTGAGTGTTGTCAGTAAGCATAGCAGCCAAAACATTTAAAAAAAAAAGATTTAGAAATTATGCTGGATAAGCTACCCGTGGTGTATTCGAAAGCTGCACCACATGGCATATTCGATAAGCCAAAAACAGTAACAAGTCTCACAATGGAGGCGTTACTGGTGCCCGCTTGAGCAGATCAAATCGATGAACAACGGACTACAGTGCTACAGTGCTGGAAAAGAAATATATAAGTATTATTCACAGTAGCCCAAAGAACAGTCCTGAAGAAGAAAATAAGCATGTGATCCTCAGTGGAATATTATTCAGCCTTAAAAAGGAGATTCTGACTTGTGCTGTAAATGGATGATCCTTGAGGGTATTATGCCAAATGAAATAAGCAGACCAATTCTGTAAGGCTCCACTCCTGGGAAGGCTCTGAGAGTAACTAACTTCATGAACAGAATAATAGAATGGAGGTTGTCAGCCCCGAGGGCCTGGGCAGGGTAGGAGTGGATGGGGAGTTGATGTTTACAGGGTACAGAAGCTAGTTGCGAAGATTCTAAGATGAATGCTGACGATGGGGGCACAGCAGTGTGAAGACACTTGGTGTCGATGCCCTGTCAGTTTGGAACCAGTTAGGTCTGTACATTTTGCGAGGAATTGTCTTCCTGAAGTGAGCAGTCAAGAAACTTTACTTACGATTACATTTGCTAGGGAGAGAACTAGGACTGTAACTGAGTGGTTAGTACTTGCCTTCCAAATGTGAGGCCCAGAGTCTGATCCCCCAGCACCCCCCCAATATAATAAAATAAAAAAAGAATGTCAGGAAGAGCAAAGTAAATGCTTTTCCCGTTTCCTGATGGAGCAGTTGATGATTAGCGGTATCTTGCTCCAGGTTTCAGAACCTCCACGTTTAGATGTAAGGCAGCGTCTTGTCCATAGCAGAGCTGTGTCCATGACAGGAGCCCTGAGCTTGGTGGCCTGTTCCTGTCTCTGTTCTGCCAGCAGGCCAAGAGCTGAATTCCCAGCTAGTCTCTGGGTACTGGTTTGCCGATACAGGGCTCTTCTGGTTCATTGAAGGGAGAGAGGTCACTCTATCCAGGCTGACCCAGTGGAAGCCTGAATCTCTACTTAGGAGTATCTTTCTCTGTATTGATACTTGCTGGAATCTCCGTACCTAGTCCTGACACTACTTAAATTCTTGATACTATATTTGCTTTTTTAAATGAAAAAGCCAATTTTTTTTTTTACAGGCTAGAGGCAGGATACCAGGGCCACGCTTGGAGGCAGTGGTAGTGGCAGGGGAGAGGGACCTGTGGTGCTTTATCATTTGATCTATGTCTCCAGCTCCTATTTTTATTTCTGGGGGGGGGGGCACTGGAGCCACACCTGGCCATGCTCAAGGCTTGTTCCTGGCTCTGCATTCAGGGATCACTCCTGGTAGTCTCAGGGCACTAAATGGGGATCAGTCAGTCGCAGCTCAGCCATGTGCAAGACAAATGCCCTCCCCGCTGTCTCTGGCCCCTAGTTAGTCTTGTCTGCTTTTAAAGGGGATATGGACCAAGAGGCACTGAGATCGAAAAGCATTTTTCTAATACCTAGCTGTCAAAAAATATCGACAGATACTGGGTGCAAAATAAGGGAAATGATTTTCTTCCAGACTGTTCAGAGTGGGGCTTCCAGTTATTTAAAACTAGGATCCTGTGAGTCCCGCCCCCCCTTCCCCAATGTGTGAACCAGAAACCAGACTTTCACTTTGAACCTCCTGAGAGTCTGAAAAACCGGTGGTCTTAGGTGGCCTGCAGAGGTTTTTTTTTTTCCAAATGAAAAAATGTCATGAAGAATTGCGTTTGAACTCTGAGCACTTTGAGAAAGCCAGTCTGCACCATTCTGGTTTGTGGCAGGACTGACGGGCTTCCTGTGTCAGCCTCATAACATACCTGGTGGGTGATGCTTGCTTGCTCCATTGCTGCCTGGACTCTCGTCTGGGTGGTTTCTGGGACTGCCTCTGATGTCGCCTCCGCTCCAGTTCCACAGCTCCTGTTGCCAGTGTCCTCAGGGCCATGTACATCTCACCATAGAAGAAAATGTCCTTCCCTCCACACTTTTTTTTTTATGTGAAGGGTTTTTTCCTATCTGTGGATTTTCATGTCCTAGTCTAACCTGTTGACTTCAATGTAAGCAATCAGAGACACCCCCCCCCCCCGCACCAGTAAGTTAACACTTGACTTCAGTATCTGGTTTTTAAAAAATTACCACTTTCAATTTTTATGGTAATATAATCTCTAGACAAATTGCTTTTAATTCAGTCTATGCCCCGAACACAGATGTGTCATTAATTTTAAGTGCAGCCTGACTTTTATTTAGATGAATGTCTTGAGTTGACAGAAAGATGGCTATCAGTTCTGGGTTAGTATTGATTAGACCATCTCTGGAGGAAGTTTCAAAGATAGTTGCCACTTACGTGTCATTGTTCTTCTTAAGAGATAGACTTGAAACTCAGGATTCATGGTCCTGTTAATTGGCACTAATGTGGGTGAAATGAATAGCTGGGATGGCAGATGTTAGCGTCTTGAGAGTCTACGTGCCGCTGGGTATGTCTTGGTAGCAGAAAGTCAGGCACAGTGAACCATGAGAGATCAGGGCCCGTGGCAGCATATCTGTGGGTTATGTTCCTGAAAATTGAAGCTGGTTTGGGTTGAGGGTATAATCCGAGAAGCTCATCTGACTAAATACCGCCCACCTGACTGCCTTGGAGAGTAAAACGTGGGGGAAAGAAGGGGAGAGATGTTCTGAGAAATTGGGACAGATGCTGTTGAAAAAGGCTGTTCTTTCACAGCCTTTCCACTCACAGCAACATGGAATTCCTGTGACCTTGGTTCCACTCTCCTGTGATTATCATTGCCATCATTTGTCCTTTGATCCTTGGTGTTAGGGATGCCATGTTCATTCATGGCCCTGCGATTAGGGTCTCTCAGTGTTCTCTTTCTGAACAGTTCCTTCAACCTTGACTCCACGTCTGAGCAGCTTTTAGTGTTAAACTTTTGTTCAGACCAGGGTTCTCAGTTTCTGAGTCTATCTCTTGATGCTTAGGACTGGGTAAGAGTTTGTTGTTAAGAGATGGCCCCTGGGTGGTTAAATGAAGTGCATGCTGCATCCTTGGCCACCACCCACAGTATCCAATAGAACCCCACCCTTTCCCCTGCTGTGTGACATCCATTGCCAGATATCTCTGGTTGAGAAGCACTGGTTTCGAGAAGTTGAAGAGTTTCCTATTCTTCTCCATGTTCTTTTCCCCCCTACTTCTCTGTGTTGTTCGTGTTTTAGTAAAAAATGTGAATTGTGAAAATTGGTGTTAACAATGGTCTTGGACTGATGTGGTGCAAAGCTTTGCCTCAGTCCACTGTGTAGAGGCAGAGGGCTGGCTCACTTAGCAGTTTTCTGGAAGGTGCTAGGGGGAGAAATGCCATTGCTGAAATCCACTTGGGTTTAGCTCCTTACAGATGACTGGGGATATTTATAGCAACAGTGATGTATGGACGTAGCTACAAAGGTGTTACATTGCTGAACTTTTCAATATTAACATGATAGGTTAAAGAATGCATAAGATGGGGCAAATATGAGGGAGAGGTGGGTTTTTTGGTTTGCTACTATAATAATAATAGCTATTATTATTATTATTGTTATTATTTTGTATGGGAAGAGTAGAAGATTCCTGAATTTTGTATCCTGAATTTTGTTTCAGTATCCTTCTGAACATTGACTCAATTATTTTTTCTTTCTTTTATCAGAAACCTGAGCTACAACAAACTGTCTGAGATTGACCCTGCTGGTTTTGAGGACTTGCCGGATCTCCAAGAAGTGTGAGTACTTTCCCCAAACCTTTGGCGGCGGTGGGGATTGGGATCTCTCTGACGCTACAGCATCACTCATTGCCCTGATGAGCAATCGAAACTTGTTGGAAGGAACACCTGTTTTCTTATAGTTGGTGTTGTGTTACTTACTCTGCACCCATTGTTGCAGCCCTCTCTCAGGCAGTCAGGGTTGAATGTGAGACGGTGCAGTAGGGACAGAGGTATGGAAATCACAGTACATGAGGGGGGAGGGAAGTGGCTTAGTGCTAAAACACTTGCTTTGTACATATGAGGACTAGCTTTGACTCCCGGACTTACAGTAAAACTAAACACAAGAAAACCACAGTACACAGAGGATGTCTTGGAGAAGCTGTGCAGACCATTTGGGGTGAGACACGTGACTGGTCTTTACCCCCCGGTTCCTGGCTCAGTGGGCATGTGGGCGGGTAGCAGGGGCAGAGCTTAGCTTTCCCCTTCAGCCTCCAGTCAGAACTGGACCTTGCTGCCTGTGGAATTCCACACTTGCTCATTCTTGTAGTTTCCTTTAAATCAGGCTTTGTATCTTCTTTAAATACAGTGAATTGTGCTTTGGAGTCTTAGCTGCATAGGGGTTTTACAGAAACGTCTATAAATCGTACGTATCCTCTGCAGAAAATTTGGAAACTAGAAATATACAAAGACTAATTGGAGTTTCTAGGATTATACCCATGTATGACTACTGTGAAAACACTTTGTGAAAAATATGTACCTGGACACACATGATTTCAGGATCAGTATAGTATGTTCTACTTATCTTTATATTCTGAATAGTTTATAATCTGTCCTACTTATGTTTATATTTCTGAATACTTTATCATATGAATTAAAGTGTCTTGATGATACCATTTTAGTTTTATATAAAACTGCTGGACATGTATATTTCATTAATGTTTACCCAAGTGCTGCAATTATTAGATTTTTTTTTTTAAGACACTAGAAGGGAAGTTCTTTACACATTTTTGGCTTATTATACAAAACTGATCAACATCCTTGTTTTTTATTCTTTGATTCCATTGTTGGTTCGTCTAAAGAAAATTAAATTTTATCAGCTGATACATCTGTGAAATACTCGTTTTCCCTCTCCCCATCTCTGAATTCTCCAAGTTAGTGTCTGTGACTTTCACGTCTGTTTACGAAAGATTTATTAATCTCCCATAGTTAAAGGAACTGGCAGAAGGCGTTGAATCATTCTCCAGGACCCTCATTTTGCCATAGGGCCTGCAGGCTAGTGATGGAGCAGATTTGAAGTGGGTCACTGTTAATTTTCCAGGGCCGCCATAATAATATACCTGGCATGAATTGGAGAAAATTGTTTATCACATTCTGGAGACTTGACACATGCCATCAGGTTGCTGGTAGTATTGGTTTTCTGGAAGGCCTCATGGGCCATCTGAAGGCTACTTCTTGTAGCCTCGTCACATAACCTCTCCCAGCCCCTAGGTCCAAGTGTCCTCTTCTTGGAAGAGTACCAGTAACTGGTCAGGGCTCATCTCTTGACCTTATTTCACATTAATTTCCTCTTTAGAAACTCTGTCTTCAAATGCTGTCCCATCCTGAGGTACTGGAGAGTAGGGCCTCACTATATGAATTTGAGGGGATTACGACCCCCAGGATGGTACATCCCATTCATCAAGGAACCATTTGAATATATAACTCAGTGCTTTCCCGATCTAGGCTATTTCTAAGCCTCATGAGTGTCTAATTTCAATGTGCGAAGTCGCAAAACTTGGTGGATCCTTTTAGAATTGGTAAGATTGGAATTGGCAGATTTCTTTTGGTCTCAAAGAAACTTTCCTTGAAGAGGACCTCCCATACACAGCGGGTAGGTGTGGAGGCCTGAGTGGTTCCTGGTTTGTTAGTTAATCGACCTAGCCGTGAGTGGAGTTTGTGGTCAGTGGCTCTGTGGTCCATTGTTAGTGTTCTCCCTCATGCTCTGTCCTTTCCCAGACAGGCTTGCAGCTTTCATTTGGTTTGTCTCTCAGGGCCTCCAGTCCTCCTACTGGATACTCTGCCAAACTTCTATGCCACCCTGATAGAGAGTTGAGAGTCTTTGATTTCCACCTGTCTTTCATTGGGATTGCTGGTGATGAGCCTTAAAAATAAATTTCTTTCTTAAGAACAGCCACAGCAATCCTAGCGGCAGTGTGCTGAATCTTTGGTGAGTGCTATCTCATTTAATCCTTACAGTAAATCTATTTACTTTGAATTGCTTTCTTTACAATAATATTTTCCACTTAATGGAGGTGGAAATGGGAGTTGGAGAAATTAAATAAACCCGTGTGGTGTTACATGAATGGTAAAGCAGTGAGTTAAACTTGTACTCTCATTCCCAAAACTATGCGTTCAAAAGCCCTACTTTAAATTCCAGCAGGCTTGCCTTCTCTCTCTCACACAGCTTTTTCTCTCTCTCTCTTCTAAATGCTGATAGCGTTAAAGGCAGATTGTATCCTGATTCCATCCTCTACTATTTCTCTTTCCTGTGACCTCTTCCTCATGCACTCATGAAGGTCGACCCTATACTGGCCATTGTGCCTAAGAACTCCTTGTGTGTCCCTTGCACTTTTGCCGGACAGTTGAAGGGACTGAAGTATGGAGACTTGGCTGAGGTGCCAGCTAGTACATAGTAGAATCCGGTGTGCACCCATAGCCGCAGTGCCACTTTTATGGTCTTCACAGCAGCATAACTTCCAGATGAGACAGAGGCGGCATCTTAGGGGTGCTATGTTGTGTGAAAATATTAACAGACATGGACTTGAATTTAGGTTCTACTCTTCCTGCATCGAGTCTCTGACACATTACTCAGCTCTCCCATGCTTCCTTTCCCCTTCCTGTGTTATGGACAGATTGTCTGCACATTCTGGTCATTGTTCTGGTTGCTAATTGGAGATCATATCCAGAGCCTTGCGGTGGTTGTTACTTCCCATTTCTTTGCTCCTTTGGAAACCAGGTAGACTTGCTAAGCTGAGTGCATGTTAAGAAACATGTCTGTGAAGGCTGACAGGTTAAACCTCTCACCACTGGAACTGCCCTTAGTCCCTGGTGAAACCCCATGGGACAGATGAGACAAATTCCCCGATGCCCATAAAGATCCGAGCCTTTTCCTGAGGGCCTTCTAATAAATACTCCCTGGAGAAGGGCGAGGCTCCAGGAGTGCGACAGGAGCTATTGAAAAGGAGGGAAAAACATCGCTGTGGCCATGCCGTCGCTCCTGAGTGAGCCGGGCGTGAGTGTTCCCCAGGAGCTGTCAGTTCTCCCACACGCTGCAGACGCGAGTTAGAAACCCCACGGGGAGGGGAACCGCAGGCTGGCGAGGCGGCGGGTGGTGGTTCAGTGGTGGTTTAATTCTGGCGGCCCGGAACCACAGAACATCGTGGGCTGCCTGGAAGGAGAAAGTGAGCTGTGGGAGGCCCCTGGAGGACAGGAGGGCACTTGTGCAGCTGCTGCCAAGCCACATGGCCCTCGCTGCCCACGGGGCTGAGGGAGGCCCACCAGGGAGGGCCTCCAGCCGGGGTGCTGGGCGACAAGCCTCCTCTATTAATACGAGGCGCTATTTATACTGTCCTCTCTGCACACCACCTTCGGATCACGTGCCTGCTGCCTGGCCCGAGAGGGCTCAGTGCGGGTGCTGCTGTGCTTCCCAGGGTCATTGACCTAAAATGTTCCACAGGCTGGAGGGAGCATGAGTGCGCCCTGCCCGTGCGTATTTATGGTGTGCCCTTTTCAGGCCTTTGCTTCCACCCACCCCAGCCCTGCTGTGTAGAAGGGAGGGATCAAACAGCCGCATGAATTACCACCACCTGTTAATCATTTACTTTGTGTCTCGCTGTAGCTTAGGCTGTTAAGTGTAATGATTTCCACCAGATCTTGCCCACCCCCCCTGAAGGTGGTCCTTATATTATTTACAGAGTTTGGAAGAGGGAACTGAGGCACAGAGGGTGAGAGGTGCTGCGTGAGGGCGCGGGACTGGGTCTGAATGAACTCAAAAGCTAAAGGATTTAAAAGCCAGAGCTGTGTAACTAGCCTCTGAATAACCCTTGCTCGGCTGTCCTGAACTTGTGTCTCAGTTTCTTCCTTTAGGGTAGGGTGACCCTTCGGGACCTCCCTCTTAGGGTTGCTGTGAGGTGCTGCAAGGGGAGCAGTCGGCAGGTGCCAGCCATTCCGTCATCCTTCCCTCCCTGTCCTTGTTGCTTACGCATTGCTGCCTAAAGGAACTCCGCTTCATCCTTACTTGGCTGCGTCTGCCAGTCTGGTGTGAAAACTCCAGATTGTAGAACCTCGCCCAGGTCATTCTTCCCAAGTAGCTGGGTGCTCTGATGTCAGTTACTGAGTTGCCCCGAAGTCAGTGCTTCTGTGTCCTATCGACAGCTTTTTCTCCTTTACTGCAAACTAAACAACGGAAGTTCCACCCCACTGCTCAACTCTGACTGTTATTAATTGTAGCTCTCTGTATTTGAAAACAACCAAAGTGTTTGCGATTAGCAGACTCACTAAACAAATTATGGTTCATTCATACCATTCGTGGCAGTAGCAGAGATGCTGTGACTGGTTAAAAAGAATTATGGAGCTCTCTGAGAAATACTACCGAGGGGTCCCTGACCGCCTCCAACACACAGTGTTTGTGTTAAAGGAAGCGCGTGTGCGTCTCTGCTCCATGGCAGCAGGGCTTCCTCTCGGGGGCAGAGCAGCAGAGCACTGAAGGGCGGGGAATGTTTGCACCGAGCCTAGTCCTGTTATTCTTTGTTTTGGGGTCTGGGGTCATACCTCGTAGTGCTTGGGTTACTCCTGGCTCTGTGCTCAAGAATGACCTTTGGTGGTGCCGGGGACTTGGATAAGAAGGTCCCATGCAGGGCCTTCTTATCTCCTGTACAGTAGCTGGTATATTTTTGGGAAATCATTCAAAAGTTTGTTTGCATACTTCTACCAGCTAATAAGTAAATGGTCAAGAAGGCCCCCAAAGCACTATAATCCCAAGTTACTCCACAGGTTTATTTTCCATTTTTGAAATCTAATTTGGCTGGGATAATAATAATGATTATTAGCATTATGTTCTTTTTTTTGTAATTGCATTTTGCATCTTGCTGTGGGGAAAGGCGTCCTTAACTTAGCCAGATGGATGAACAGTGGAGAGAGGGCTGAGCATGCTGGCGAGACCGAGGTTGCCTCTGGATGGGGTGGGAAAGCTTCACCTCCTCTCAGTGTTTGGAGCCTCATTTTCCTTCCAGGAAGCCCTTCTAGCTCCAGGGCTGGCCTGCTATTCCCAGCCCGATGCATCAGAGGCACTTCATGGTCCTGAGTCATCAGGAAAGGCTCAGCTAACAGAAAGAAGCCAGGCATTTCAAGAGGACTTTTGGGGGGGGGCTTGAGTGGGAGTAGCTCTGGGGGAGAATGAGAAACAGGGCAGAGCAGACAGCCCTGGGAGCTCGAAGCTTGCGTCAGCTGCTCTCCTGAGTTCCTCAGGCTTCCTGATGGGCAGGAATTGTGCTCGGCTTCCCGAAGGCCCTTTCCCTGCAGGCTCAGCTGCGCTATTTTTGACCGGGCTATTTCGGTCTGGCAAGGGGGTCCTGTCTCAGAGCGCGCTGAGCTGCGATGCCTTCTGAGGATAACATTCCCTTTTCTGTCAGGGACCGAGGGCAGAACGTCAGCGGGGGCAGAGCGGACAGGCTGAGCTTTCACTCATGGTTCTTTTTAAGTAGAAATGATGTAGAAGTAGTATGCTGGCTGTGTGGATCTGCTTTGGGCACCACCTGCCCGCTTTGGAAATCAAGCAGCCCTGCCGATTTTTTTAGAGCCTGTGATTTCTGCCTAAACTTGACACAGAGCTGCTGGCCCAACTGTGAAACACCCGGTTATCTTTAGCTCTGCTCTACCGCAACTGTACTCTCTGCTCCCAGCACTTTGGGCAAAAATTGAAATAGTATTAGAATACCCCCGTTCTGCATTCATTAGTCCTGTGGAACTGGGTGGGGCAGTTTGTGGGGTGTTGCCATGGGCTGGCCCGGGAGCCCTCGTTCCACATGCCTCCCCCTTGACAGAAGTCTGTGCTCTCTGTACGGGGAGTGAAATCGTCCAGGCCTGCGCAGACCCAAACACAACAGCCAGGTCACCCAGAGGCGGGGGGACTTTCCACCCTGCTGCCTTTTCTCTAGCCACGTCTGCCTTATTGTACTCTGACTCGGGTTCCACTCTGTCGTTGTCACTCTATCATCATGTCGTCCTGAGCGAGTGACTTCGACCAGAGTTTAACTAAGAAGACTCCAGCCTCTAACGTAGGAGCCAGCGGTGGTGGCCAGTGGGTATGAAGAAGCAGGATACTGGCAGGAAGCTGGCCTCTGCTGCCATTAGCGGTTGGCTCCGTCTCCTTGTTCCCGTCTCACCAGTATGGTGGAAGTTCCCAGGACAGACCCCCTGGGGCTTTAAGGCTGGTTTCAGTCCCAGCGAGAGGGACCGGGGGAGAGGCCAGCAGCGGCGGCTTTCCCAGCGCCATGCCCCTGACAGAGCATCTCTCTGGGTGCCGCCCTGGAGATGCCTGAGCGTCTTCAGGTAGCCTGGGTACTCCCCTGCATCACAGAGCCTGAGCAGCATGCCGCATCCTCAGCCGCTGGGACCCCTGCACCTCGTGAACACCTGCTGGGAGCCCATGCCCCGCCCCCCACCCTCCCAAAGATGACTTCTTATGTCTGAAAAGCTTTTAACGCGCTGTTATGTTAACTGCCGAAGTTGTTTTCATGACCACCGTTGTCTGTGTTTTAGAGTAAGTCTTTTAAGCAATGAAAAGTTCATTGGCAAAAACTGTCTTATTGGCAGTAGGTCCCTGACCTCTGCTTGATAAAATCTGAGGGTCTCTCTTAGAGAGAAGGACCCTGGTGGCACTATGAAAATATGTCAGTGGGGATTAAGACTGGTGGAGCGTTTTCACTGTTCCTGAGCTTCAAGGGGAAGTGGCTCACAGCAGGATTGGAGGAGATAAAAGGTGAAGCAGAAACAATCTGATTTAGGGGGCAGTCAGATAAGAGACTGTTAAAGTAATTAATTGTCTACTTCAGCACACAAACAAGGGCCCTTTAAGTGGGGAAAGGATTTGCCACATGATAGGGATCTGCTTTCTCTCTGCCAGAGGGTTCCGTCATGGGGCTATTGAAACAAACGCTCTATGTCCCACCGCCCAGTAATTGCCAAGCTGCTTCTCTAACTGGCTTTGGCACCGAAGAAAGCTGGTTGGATAATATGAGGCCTTTCCCTTCCCTTTTTCTATTCATTTCTATAAAAGATGGCAGATAACTAGATCATTCTGTTCAGGGAAACACTCGCTGTACACTTGTCTGAATGCAGCTGTCATTTCAGTGGCCTTGTCTTCAAATGGTAATAAGATACTTTGTGCAAGACATGCCCTCTCTTTAAAAACAGAAAATAAGATAACCCACTTTACCCCCTTGATTCTACATCTCAGATACAATTTGTTCCCAGCCTGTCACCCGGCAGAAAACCAGATCACTGTGCACTGCCTTTCTTAAGGATTTTTGGGCTCACTTCAAAGGCATGTCTGATTTTTGGATTCCCTTTCCAGATCTGGAAACACATGTCCATGTAAGGAGGCTGAATTGCAGAGCTTTTGGGGGTGGGAAGTGGGGGCAGACACTGCGTTTTGGTTCTCGGGCTTTCCCTTTCAAGAAGACTTCTGAATGCTGGAAATAGAGAACTTGACTGTTTGCCGGGAAGGTAGCTTGAAATGCCTCTCTTGTCGGAAGAGTTTCAGGATGTCTCCTTGCAAATGTGTAGATAGTAGGAGTGACTGGAAAACAGGTCCAGGACCTCCGTCGAAGAAGCCTCCACCTCAGAAGAGAGCTGGAGTTCGACTCCTTTGTATTTCACAGATGTGATACTGTCGGAATAGTTGGCCCACGCATCTCAACACCCAAGTGTGTTTTTGGTGTCAGGCTCAAGTCCATGTGGGCAGGGCTGTTATTGGCAGCCCATTTCGTCACAGACACAGAAAGGGTGTGTCATTATATGTGTCCCGAAATCCTATTCTGGTTATTCCAGCCCATAAGGAGAGCGCTTACTGGTTACCTTGGGGTTGGGGGTGCTTTTGTTCTCACTGGTCTTGGCCTGTTGCCACTGTTTCTCTTGATTTCTGATTTAGTTGGGAAGCTTCTGTGAGACAGAGGACATTTCCTGAGTGTTGATTTCTAAGGCCTGAGTATGACTTTGTGTTAGCTTTTGAAATCTCATGACTTCCTTAAGGACTTACTTTAAAATTCTTTCTCTTTTATTCAGCACTGCAGTGTAATTCTACTGTGGTCAGAGCAGCACCAAATAGTTTTTTATTAGTGAATCACCGTGAGGGTACAGTTACAGATTTACATATTTTCGTGCTTATGTTTTGGTCATACAGTGCTTGAGAGCTCATCCCTCCACCAGTGCCCATTCTCTACTACCGATGGTCCCGGTATCCCTCCCACCCCCAATCCCACCCCCCACCCCACCCTACCTCTGTGGCAGGGCATTCCCTTTTGTTTCTCTCTCCTTTGGGTGTTTTGGTTTGCAGTAGGGGTATTGAGTGGTCATTGTGTTCACTCTATAGTCTACTTCAGCACGCATCTCCCATCCCAGGCAGGTCCTCCAACCACACTTTACTTGGGCAACACAAATTAAAAAAAAAAAAATTCCCCCCATTGTATGTTTGTGTTTCCAAACTACTAACTTAAGTGATTGATTTCTCTTGTCGTTTCAGGATCCTCAGTAACAATGAGCTGACAGCTGTCCCGTCCCTGGGAGCCGCATCCTCGCACATCGTCTCCCTCTTCTTGTAAGTGGTGCCCTGGGGGGGCATGGCTGGAGGGGTGAGACTTTCACACTCTTACTGACTTTGGTGGCAGGAGCCCTGATACTCATATGCTTGCTGGTGCAGGCGTCACTTGCATGATGGTGGTAAATACCTAGCATACTTCCTGGACCTTCAGAGTGGAAAACTGAAGGTCCAGGACCAATCCTCGGTACTTGAAGAGAAAAGTTACGCCCCCATGCGGCATATCAGACTTGATCCCTTGCTTGTGGAGAGGCTGCAAGTTAGGGGCATAAACAGATAAATGAAGCTGCACGAATCACAATACGGCAAGCTCATCTTTGTGAATTTAGTAACTTGGGTCTTAAAAGTTTTTCGGAGCACTGAGCTGCCCCCTGAGCAGAGCTAGGTGTGGCCCCAAAGCCAAAGAGGGGGGAAGGCATACTCCACACCCCCACCCCAGGCTTCACTTTACGAACTCAAGGGGAACTCATGCCCCTAATAAAGCGGGGGTGAGGAGAACAGGTCTACCACACTGACCAGCAGTCGACACCCCTGCGGCGGGTGCGAGCCTGTCCATCTCAGGACAAAGGGCCACAGGCCTCCTTCTCGCACTTCACAGAACAAGGGCGAAGCCACGAATGCTGTGGAGCTAAAGGAGACAACGCTAAGGTCTCGGGGCCCCCTGGCAGACTGCACCAGCCAGAAGGCGCAGCCATCACCTTTCAAACACACGCAGTGTCACGCCCGATGCCAGGAGCGCCCAGTCCATTCCCCTCCCCTCCAAGCCCGGCCACTCTCTCCCCAGGGATGAATAGTGTCTGGAGCACCTTTCGCAGTGAGGCCTTGCTATTCTCACACCCAGCTCTCCCATGCGCTGGGTGTCCGGGGAAGGGGTGAGCCTGAGAGCAGGGGTCAGAGACAAAGGGAGGGGCACACCCTGAATGCAGGGCCTGTGGCCAGCCACCTGCCCCGCTAGCGCCTTCCCACCTAGACGTCTGTGTAGCCTGCTGAGCCTCCGTGCTGCTGAAACGCTACCTCAGGGGAGAAAATGAGATGGAACGCCAGCATGATCGAAACCCAGTGAAAATACGCAGACCTGGGGCGGAGAGACAGTACAGCGGGTAGGCACTTGCCTGGCACGTGGCTGACCCAGGTTCTATCCCCACATACAGTCCCCCCGCACCCTGCTAAGAGTGATCCCTGAGTGCAGAGCCAGGAGTAAGCCCTGAAGAGCCCGCCCCACAGCCTGCAAAAACAAAGGCAGATCTGGCATGGAAACGGGGAATTCTTTGGGAGAGGAAGGTGGTCTGTTGAGCAAGATGCCAACACCATCTGGGTGAGAAAACTGTTGGACTCGCTACTGGTTTATCTGGAAAGGCCTCTGGGCCAGTGGAAAACAAGCAAACACCCACCTTCACACTGAACTACCAGGGGTGGGGGGGCAGGGGGCACGGGGTAAAAGTCAGGGTACTCAAACCTGAGCATCCCCCAGGGCTTCCTCACGGTTTTCTCCTGTGAATCCTTTCATACCCTTCTCATTCCCAGGGTGTTGTCCCTAATAATCAACAGGTTGTCTACCGCCGAACACTTGAGAATGAGAACTAATTCTTTCATAGACCTAAAAAATTCTGCTCTAAAAATGAACTACGGGGGCTGGAGCGATAGCACAGCAGGTAGGGTGTTTGCCTTGCATGTGGCCGACCCGAGTTCGATTCCCAGCATCCCATATGGTCCCCTGAGCACCGCCAGGGGTAATTCCTGAGTGCAGAGCTAGGAGTAACCCTTGAGCATCACCGGGTGTGACCCAAAAAGCCAAAAAAAGAAAAAAGAAAAAAAAGAACTACGTAAAGGGGGCTAGGCAAATAGTATAGCATAGGGCACTTGCCTTGAACAAAGCTACCCGGGTTCAATTCCCAGCAGCCATATGGTTCTCTGAGTCCCACCAAGAGTGTCCTGAGCACAGAGCCAGGAGTAAACCCTAAGCACTCCCAGGTGTGGCCCCAAACAAAACAAACGAAAAAAATTGAATAACATAAATTTTTTTTTTTTTAATGAACTAAGAGCCAGGCAGAGTGCTCACTGGGCTGAGGACACACTCTGTATGCAGGAGCCCCAGGTTCAATCCTGGCCCCCCAGTCACGACCTTGGCACGACCACCCCTGAATAATCAGGCTGGGGGGCGGAACCCTGAGCGATGCCCATTGTGGCCCATCTCCATCTCGAGATGGAGCGGGGCGAGTACCTTATCCCTGGACAGTCTCTCCTGCCCCCTTTAAAATTTTTTAAGTTTCTTTTCTCTTAAATCTCCCCTACCCTAGTCATTGTGTGGGATGGGGACTACACGCAGGCTGGCTCTGTGCTGGTCAGCTGGTGGCTCGGACACTCAGCCAGTGTTTGCTGAGGCTGTAGTGCTCCCCAGGGGGTGCTGCAGTGCTCACACGGTGCTCGGCAGAGGTCGCCCTTCATTTCGGCTGTGGTGCTTGCTGGAGGTTATGTCCCTTCTTCTGGCGTGAGCCACACCTGACTGCCGTGAGTCAGAATGTTGGTACCTGGGATCCCAGATCAGGCAGCAGAGCTGTGTAGACCGTTCTAGGCACAATTTAATGGGACATTTGGGATCTGGATTTGTAACCGTACGCTTGCTTTGGCAGCCACTCATTAGCCGCTGCATCTTTTTTAGGCCTCTGAAATGTTTTTCTTATTTTTCTTCTTGGGTCACACCTGGCGATGCACAGGGGTTACTTCTGGCTCTGCACTCAGGAATTACTCCTGGCGGTGCTGGGGGACCATATGGGATGCTGGGGATCGAACCTGAGTCGGCCGTGTGCAAGGCAAATGCCCTACCCGCTCTGCTATTGCTCTGGCCCTGGAGTATGTTTTTAAACCTGCTGCTTCTAGTTTACCTCAGGTCTGTGCCACCATCCAATGCTGCTGGGCCAGGAGGTGCTTATTCCCCCAGCTTTGTGTCCATTTGCTCACAGTTGAGAAGCACCAACTTCATTCCCCTTGTCCCTCGGTTGGTCGGGAGGCAAGGGCCACAGAGAACATGTTTGTCTAGCGAGTGGCAGAGCTGATAAGGATGCCAAGCCCACACATCGCTGCTTTATCCCGTGTGCCCTGGCACAGGTGGAGAGCCTGCAGCACTCACGCCTCCTCGCTCTCCTGACTAAAAATACATTTCTGCTCTTTGGCCCAAGTGCTCGGAGTGGTGGGGCGGGCTGGCCTTGTTCCTGCGATTCCATTAGACAGCATTCAAGTATGTCAAGCAGGAGGAGAAAATGACTCCCTCCTGGTTTTGATTCAGTTTGGAAAATACAGGTTAGCGTTGGCAGCCGCCTCCTTGGCCTGAAGCTGCTCTCCCTCTGACTGGTCGACGGTTCCTCCGAGGCTGCAGGACTGAGGCGTGTTCATCTGCCTTTGCTCTGAGGGGCCCGTGGACCCGTGGCCTGAGTTCCATGCCGGCAGTCAGGTTCGCAGCGTGACATCTGGGCAGCGGCAGAGTGGGGATCATGGTGCTTTCCTCCTTCTGCCTGTCTGTATCGCCGCAGCGGGCAGAAATAAGAAGGCGGGCGGCAGGGAGCAGCGCTTGCCTCGCCTGACCCGAGAGGCAGACCGCCTGTGAGTATCTCCTCCTCCGGCCGTTGCAGTCCTCCAGGAGCGCCAGCGCTGGTTGTGCTGCCACGGCTGTGACCTTTCAGGAGCACGGAGCTGGAGGAGTTAGTGGGGAACTGCTGTGCCCTGCCGTGGGGGCCCAAGGCAGTTCTAGTCTGCCCGCAGGATTCTCCCCGTCACATGTAGGAAGTCCCTGACACGGCCTCTGAAAGTGTGATGGGCTCGTTGACGCGCGGAGTGTTGCCTTTGGGGTTTCCCTGGGGATCAGCAGGGAATGAGAAGAAGGAGCGAGATGTGCAGGGGGACTGGATGCTTCAGCGCGGGGCTCACCCCGGCAGTCTGGGCAGGAGGGTGGGCGAGGGCGGGGCTCCCTCTGCCCTGTGCGTTTCACTTCCAGCTCTGGTGAGCGTGGTCAGACCTGGGACAGTTTCTTCTGTCTCCTTCACTGCAGGCAGTGAACCTGCGGGAGGATCCTCCCCTTTTTCGCCTCTCCCCTCATGTCCCTCCCTCCCTGCCCCCAAATTTTTATTCCTCTGGGAGCCGGAAATAGAGAAGAGGGCCCGGAGTGTCACCTGGGGAACACCCTGAGGGCTGGTAACCGCTGCTGAAGTAGCAGGTTTGTGGTTTTCAGCACAGACACCTATAATTAAGGACTTTCGTCCCTGGAAGCTGGTTCCTTATCACTGTTTGTTTCCTGTCTCCTGAGACCGTACCTGTCTGTCTTGCTTCTTGCTCGTATGCTAGTGCTCCAGACCTGGGCACCAGAGCCCTCCTTCCGGGCATCACGGCTCTTGGGGCCTCTTGGGAAGAAGGTTTCCTTTCCCATCTGGCTTTGATACCAAAATAATATTTTCTAGCATTTGGGGACCTGAAATCGTTTAGTGAAATTTCAGTTGGTTAATACTTTGTGATTAAGTGACTCTAATTCGATTAAAGTATTTGCGGAGAGCAGGTTTGCTTTGTGCTTGCAGGGTAATGCCAAAGCCATTTGTTCTTAATAATAAAAAAGCATAAAACTCAAGGAAAAGCTTTTAAACAGGATTGGGATGGAGTGGGGGTGGGTGGCAAATTTGGTAAAAAATTCTCCTCAGGGAGAAGAACAGATATTTTTTGAAGTGGGCACAAAAATCTGCTGCTGCATCTTCACTTTTGAGGATTTTTTTTTTTTTTTTTTTTAAAAATTTGAAGTCCTGGAAGCTCGGGTTACCTACCATTCCCACAGCAGCTGTGACTTTGTTGGGTGTGAGACAGTTCAGTTGAACGAAAATTGTCTTTTTTCCTGGGGTCTTCCCCAACCTGTATAGTTGGAAGGTTGAGTTCAGTGAAAATGGCTGGGTGTTTCCGGCCCTGCAGGAGAGGGAGTGATTTCCCTTGCTGTGAGATCAGTGTCAGTGTGACAGCCGACACTCACACTCCCACCGGCCCCGGGGCGTGTTCCCTTGTGGCCAGTACCTGCCCCTGTAACTTCTGTTCCAGGCTCTGGTACGTTTATGTCCTTGTACCTTATTTTGAAAGTTATTTTTATTGAAATACAACTGACAGAAAACATGGGCCCCTTTAAAATACATAGTTCAGTGGCTTTTTGGTGCATCCTCAATCCTGTGCAAATAGCCCCACTCATTACAGAACATGTTCTTTACACTGAAAACGGGATCCTATGCCTTTTTAGTGATCTCAGGCTTGTCTCCCAAGCTCCCTCCCCCCCCAGCCGTTAATCTGAAAACTTTTTTTTTCTTGAGGAAATAATTTTTCACACATGTTAAGAAATGAACCTGGGGAAAGTATTTAAATCTATTTCTCTGGACCAGAGAGATAGCTCATGGGATTGAGTGCGCTGCGGGAACAGCCCCTGCGCACTGCTCAGTGTGGCCCCCAGCCTTAAGTAAGTAAACTCATCTGTTCCTAAGAGTCGCAAAGGTAAGGGATTCTCATTGTAAAAGAGTCTTAAATATACAGTAACAAAAACTTCATGCCAGTGAAAAAGTAAATGCTTTGATATTTAATTCACTGTGCTAATGTTTTCTTTGTCCATTGCGTTCTTATTTCCAAACTTAAAAAAAAAGCAATGACCCTTACAGACTCAGGATGTGGGTAATTTGCACATAAGTAATTGCAGTCCTGTATTTTGTTGTGACCTCTTAGCTAAAGAAAAGTTGATTACCTAAAAGGGACGGGACATTTGCCATCTCTTACTGTAAAACCTGGAAATAATGGAACCTGGTGTCCTGTCTGTGACCCTTCGGGTGAGTGGGAGAATCCCTGGTGCCAGGGAGGAGCCTGAGGGCCTGAAGGATGGAGCGCGGTTGGCCGGGCCTGCTGGGGAACCAGAATCAATAGCAGTACTTACTCTCTGGGCCGAGCTGGCTGAAAGAGAGCGCCCAAATCAATCTTCTTTACGGGCTTGTTAAATGTGGAGATCAATTCACATAAAAGTGTAATTAAAGAGCAAGCTGTGTGTGTGTTGGGGGGGGCAGGGCAGCTGGGGGTGGGTAGGGATGGTCTGGCAGCTGCTCCGCACGACTGAGGGGATGAGGGTTCCTCAGGGACCCGTCGGGAAACCAGGGAGAGAGGGCCCCGGCGGTCCATCAGAGTAGGCGCAGCTTCGGGACCCGAGGGCAAGTCTGTTAATAATTGGGTTTAAAAGGTGAAATTATACTGAGTAATAAGTAGTTGGCAGACATTCCTCAAACTCGGGTGTGTATGTTGAGGACAACCTACCTCCTGTCTGTCTTTTCACTCCGTTGCCCTTCAGTCTTTCTGACTGGATCACCTGGAGGAAGGCTCCCATCTGTAGACATAATAGAGAACAAATATTAAAATCCCTTTTCACACCCTGTGTTGATCCCTAGAAGTATGCAGCACTAGTTTGTCTTCACAAGTTGAGTCGTAATCTTGCACGGTGGAGCTATTTGGGTGCGAGGCTGGACCTTGAGGGGTTCTGTGGGGGAGTGGGGGGAGAGGGTGTGTGTGTGTGTGTGTGTGTGTGTGTGTGTGTGTGTGTGTGTGTGTGTGTGTGTGTGTGTGTGTGTGATGCACGCGCACTTACAAAGTGAATACACTGTTTCAGTAGCTCTGCCTCCTGGCAAGTGACTGTCATCCATCCTGTGGAGGAACTGTCGACTACACCATCCGTGAGTCATCTGGTTGAGAGTGGACTGAGTCTGGTGGGTAGAACCTTTGGGGATGGGAGATCTTCCCCTGGCCTGTTTCACTGGTGTCCTCTGAGTAGGACCCAGTTGAGCCTTGCTGCTGAAGGGAAACCAAGTCAGGAAGGAATTGGTGCCAATGGAAAGCTGGCCTGGGCTGTGGCGTCTCATTTGTTCAGGTCTTCACATACACTTTCATCGAAAGGGCAGGCATAGTGAGACACTTAAGGAGAAGAATAGATTTAGTAAAACCTTTGAAGGGAACCATGAACCAAGTTGAGACTAAAACTGTAGAAACTTAAATATATTTGAAGCTGTTATAGTAGAGTTAAAGTTCATGGTGTCTGTACAGAATCACTGTACCCGCCATCACCAATGTGCCCCTGACCTTCCAGTGTGGTCCCTCTGTCTTCTCCAGTCTGATCCCTCTTACTGCCTTTCATAGAGGGTTTTATTTTTCACCACACTCCCGTCAGCATTGGTAGTTTCCAGTTTTTATATAGCATCGTCACTATTATGAGGTGATGCCTAATTGATTTAAATTTCCCTAATAATAAGTGATGAGGAACTTTTTTGTGTGTGTGCCTACTAGCCATCCATATGCCTTCTTTGGGGGAAATGTCTCTTGATCTCCTCTTCCAATTTTTTCATGGGGTTATTGGATTTTTATTGTTGAGCTTTGTGCCTTATTTGCCTTGGTAATTAGCCAATTATCTGATGTATTTTGTGCAGATACATTGAGTAGTCTGTCTTTTTATTCTAGTCAGAGTTTCTTTTGCCATGCAAAACCTTTTTGATTTGATGTGAACACATCTGTAACTTTAAAAAAAAAAAACTTTACCTCCAGAATCAAATTATTAAAGACACCTGAGGTCTATATCCTGGAGAGCTATGCCCATGTCTTGTCTTCGGCGGATCTTTTGGATTCTCCGTCATTAGTTCCCTTGGGATTAACTTTTGTGTATGGTGTGAGAAACCGTTTTTGTTGCAGTTATTTTACATGGGACCACTCAGAACCACGGAACAGAATTTCGAGCCCATAGGGAACCCTCAGTTGTATTAACAGTTCATCTGAGCACATGAAGCGGAATAAGGAGAGCTTTTCCGGCAAATGGTATAGGGAAGAAGTAAAAACTTAAAAAACCTGGTGATTCAAAAGTCCCTGGGTGAGGGGCTGGAGCACAGTGGGTAGGTCGTTTGCCTTGCATGCGGCCGACCCAGGTTCGATTCCCAGCATCCCATATGGTCCCCTGAGCACCGCCAGGAGTAACTCCTGAGTGCAAAGCCTGGAGTAACCCCTGTGCATCGCCAGGTGAGACCCAAATAGCAAAAAAAAAAAAAAAAGAAAGAAAGAAAAATGCCCCTTGGGTGAGCCAGGTGAGTGTCCTTGCTCCCTTGCCTACACAGGAGGGCTCTCTGCCCCCAGAGGGAAGCAGTGACCCCGGGGAGAAGACAGAGACTCCTGAAACTGAACGTCAGTAGTACTGAAGTTCCTCTCTGGGTCTTCAGTGCTCACTCTCGGCCTGATGTGCCCGTGTTTTGTTGGTGTGAATCTTGCCTCTGATTTGCACATCTCCCCCATTGCTGCTCACTCCTGCAGTTCTCACACAGCCCAGAAAGCTTTGCAGTGACTCCGATGGCTTAGCCAGCCCCTAAGTGCCACCAGAGGACTTGCACTGCCCCTAGCTCCCAGGCAGTGGCCCCCTCCTTCGAGACTCACCCCTGGGACTCACTTAGGGGCTCAGAAGTTGAGTCCTTATCAAGCTCCTGAGCTCCTCAGGGGCAGGAAGTGGTGGAGATGACTTCCTGATGAGATTGGTGTAGATGTTTCCCCCTTCACCGGGGCCTGCCGGCAGTGCTCAGTGGCTGCTGCCGGCACAGGCTGCCAGGTCGTGGGATGCGAGGACTCAGACTTGCACCTTCTGCATGCAGATCTCATGCTCAGCCTCACTTTTTTTGTTTGGGGTGGAGGAACCCAAAGCCCTGGTAAGGTATTTCTCAGAGGGGCGCGGGTGGTGGGCACCAGTGAGCACAGGCAGATCTGATCTGACTGTGTCTGTGGATTAGAGGCCATCTCTTAGACATTTGTCCCGTCTTAGTTTTCTGCCTGCTGGCGGTCGCTGCAAATCTCACCAATAGCCCTTTAACCAGGGGCTGCAGAGATAGTAGCCTCAGAGAACAGCCTTGGGGAGCAAGAGACTATTTCCTCCCTGTGATGGCTTTGAGAGGGCTCAGTTTACAGTGCTGCCTCTTTGGGCAGGAGGAGCCAACCCTGGAGAGTGAGATTTAGCACCTTTTCCCTTCCTGCTGGTTATCGGTGACCATTATCAGATAAATCTTTGACCTCATCAGAGACTTGAATGGGGCCGCTTTGTTCCAGGTGGCAGTTGAAAGCTGTGTCTGAAAGCGCTTCTGCTCTAACAGGGGAATTAAAGCTCTCAGCCCAGCCCGACCCCCTCCCTGCATTGTTGCTGATCCACGTGATCTCCCACCCCTCTTCTCAGCCTCATGATGAATGGAGTGGCTCCTGAGGCCCTGCTGGCCATGCCCCTGCCCTCACTGCAGTCTGCCTTCAAGGAATTCTGTCGGAGTCCATAGCCAGTGGTGATCCAGGAGAGGACAGATTGAGGGGAAGCTGCCGTCACTGTTAGGGTACAAGATAGACTCCCAGAGTGACACAGTTGCTGAGGGCCCATTTCTGGGCCCCTGCTTTCCCCCTATAAGGGAGGGTAAGGTCCAAGGCACCACCCGAGTGCTGTCCATGCTCGGCCAGAATGGGTGGTACTAGCAGGACGGAGGCAGCCAGTTAAAGGAAGCTGCGGCCTGCCCTGCCCACCGCCCCCTTTGTCCACAGCAATGTGTGCGAGGTCCAGCAGCCTTCTGTGGGAGGGCGGAGCAGCACCCCTGCTGCCTAGAGCTGCGGCTTCATCAGAGGCCGGATACCACCACCGGGCCCCGGGACAGCAGATCACACACCCAGCTTACAGAGAACAGCCCTCTGTGCTGGAAACTTCCCAGGCGTCCTGCCGCCGAGTCCGTTTCTGTCCTGAGCCTAACTGAGCCCTTTGCCGGGAAAGGGGCCGCCATGGCCACGAGCCTGCCAAGTATACAGTCGTGACCTGTCATTTTCCTTCTCTTGCCTTTTTCTTCTCCCCTTCTCTCTCAGAGTGGGGGTGGCGAAGCTTGCCAGATTAGTGGTACATCTGCAAGTCATTTGCTGGGAAGCTGAAGTGAACGCCAGCTGTGGGGTCTGGGGAGCAGGGGAAGGGGGGTGGGCTCGGAGAGGCACTCGCTCTTGGAGGTCACTTGCTGCCTTTGGGGGAACTCAGGGCTAGTTGAGGCCCAGTTGTTGAGAGTTGGTTTTGTTGGGTATTTGGTTTCCGGCACCCCGAGGCCCCACCCCCCCATTCTTTCCTATGGCCATGTAAGCTTTAAATATAGTCCAGGACCCAGCGGGAATCGGATGCCGGTAAGGCCTGGATGGTCTGGGAGTGATGGGTGCTGAAATCCCTCCTGGGTTCCAAGGACCAGGGCTGGGAAGCTGAGCCGCTCGGTGGGTTGCACAACAGCCCGTGTGAAAGGAGCCGGTCCCTGCCCATATCAATAAAAGGTCCCTGCTCCTTCCAGCCCGGACCATTTCCTCCTCCTCCTCCTCCTGGCCCACTTCCTGCAGGTGGCTTCTGTAATCCACTTACCATGCGGAGGCCCCAGCCGCGCGTGCACCTAATCCGAAAATGGCTGGCTTGACTTGAACCTGCACCGTGACCTTGCAGAGAAGGCCGGGCCCATGGTGTCTGCTCACACCTGGGAGCCATTTCAGCTTTGGGGCCCCAGTGGAAGAAACGTGTTTGCGTTTCTGGCCGGCCTTCCCTGCAGGAGGGGAGGGCTGTTGTCGATCCATGCCGGGGAGCTCCTAGCTGCTCCCTGCTTGTTCACAGGCAAGGGTGTTTAAAGACAGTTTACTCAGGGCACTACTGAGTCATGCCGAATCACCAGGGTTGTTTGCGTGTGGTGGTGATGGGGAAGCGGGAAGGGGGGGTGTTGTTTTTTTGTTTGTTGCTGTTTTGGGTGGTTGCAGAATGGTCAAAAGGTCCTCGGCCGTGGATGGTTCAGCCTTTCAAGATGAAAACGAGGAACTGTCCGGGAATGCAGTGCGCTGGTGTTGCTGACATTGCTGTCCATGCCTGCCCGAGAGCCAGCCCAGGGTCTGTTGCTAAGCCCATGCAACATGCGAGGCTCCAGCGGTTTGCCTGCGATCACACGGGAAGCAGGGCTTGTCTCGTTTCCCTCTCTCCCTGGGGCTCATGGGGGCATGTGGTCTGGGAACCTGCGAGGGTGTAAACCAGGAAAGTTCCAGTGCGACATCAAGCTGTGTGAGGGTGGTAGAGCCCGGGTCCTCCCTGGCACCTGGCCCCTCCGGTGTTGGCTGGTTGCCGTGATGTTGTGTGGCCTCAGGTGAACTCACTTCGAGTCTTCCACATGATTTTAATTAACTGGTGCAGAGTAACAGGAAGTTTTTCTCATGCCCTGAAGATTAGACTCCTCGGCCCCCTGATCACACCCACCCGTTGGCTGTCCTGGGCTGATTGTGGTCGTCCATCTGCTCGAGCAGCGCGGAGGCAGCGGCCCGGTGGGGCTCTGCGGAGCCCAGACTTGTTCCGTTGTGCCAAGCAGCTTCTCGGGGTGTATCTGCCCTCGAAGGCCTCACTTTAAGGTGAAATCCTCTGCAGTTTCCCACTTCCTGGCCGCCTTTCAGACCCGAACTGCAAAGATAAAGGTGCCAGTTTGTGATTCTTTCCAGCTCCTTCCACGGGAGATGACAGTGTGTGTTTGGGAAAGGCTCAGGGATGTGAGGTGCACCCGTGTCCCTCTTGGGGTGCTCTCTGCAGGGTCCCGGTCTTTGCCCAGCAGATCTTGTAATGTCTTTGGGGAGTCTAGCACATTTCCTCATGGGGCTGCTGTGAGATGCCCCCTAGAGACCAGCTGGCCATCGAACAGGTGAGGGTGGCCCCCAGGCCTTTCTGGAGAGGAGACAGTTGACCTAAGTGGTGAGGTGAAGCCTTGGGGTTTTCCTCCTGCCTCTGGCTTCTTCTGCCCTGCTTCCCCGTACTCACGGGGCCTCCGTTTGCAGATGGCCGTCACGGCTCTCTCCTCTGGGAATCGTTGAAGTGTACGACGTGTACGACCGTCGCTGTGGGGGGACGGGAGGGAGCTCTGTGGTGCAGCGGGGAGAGTTTATGTTTGTTCTTTTTTTGCAAATTGCCCTTTCCTCTCCCTGGGCAGGTGCGACAAGTGGCCAAAACTCAGTTGATCGCTCTTTTCCTTGCTTGCACACTAGAGGGACTTGGCAGCTCGGGGAAACCAGCATGTCCGTGCCACATGGTGCAGGCAGAGCCCTGGGTGAGGGGCCCGGCGGGGGGCCTGGGCACCAAACACAGGCATTGGTGGGTGGGTGTCTAAAACTCCAGGTTATTTCTGCAGACAGCCTGCAGTTTAAATGCGCCCCAACTTGGAAATCACCAGCAGAAAGGACTGTCATCTCCATCCTCTTACCCTTATTGATTAAATACCCAGCCTCCACCCCAGGTCCCGGCCTCCCCGCCCTCTCTCCTTTTCTCTCCAGGTGGAAGGGAACTAAATACTAAGCCTGGTCTTCAATGAACCGCTTGTGCTTCTGGTGGTCCCTATTATAGGTTTTAGTTACCTCTTTCACCACTGATTTAATTGGAAGATACTGTGAAAGTAAAATGAGGAAACTGCTTCCAGTTTGTGGTGTCTGGGCGGGTGTTTGTTCTGCTTAGACAGACTGCCTCATTGGGTGATCACAGGACTCACTCTGGATTTGCTACCTAATCTGGGCCATTTCTTTGCCCTGAAAGCTGGCCCACCTGTCTCACTTGCATCTCCCTGTAAACCAGAGAAATCCTATTGTAATGGTGAAAGGAAAAAAAAAAACCCTTCATACAGTAAAATGGGAGGCAGAAACCTAACTTCGGGTTCTTTTAAAACCTTTTCATAATTTCAAAAGTAAGACTTGGGTTTTCTTTTAAAACTGAAAATGCAGATGCTGAAGAATGCAGGTCTCCTGATGGGCCCAAATGTTGGCACAGAGACCCTGTCTGCCCGCTAAGCCTGGACACTGTGGCTGCAGGTGGTCACTGGGTATTTCAAAGGGGGTTGCAAAGAGCAACTTGAGTTTTTGAAGTGATGGAACAGACCCCTTAGACATTCTAGAGAGTGGCATTTTCCCCACCCTCATACACCCCTGTAATTTTTCTAAGTGAAAAGCCAGTGGTTAGTTCAGTGTGCTGGCGAAGTGTTGCTGCCTCTTCAGTGCTGTTTGGTGGCAGAACTGGTCATTCAAGAGGCCCCTCGCCAGGCCCTGCCAACAGCAGTGATAAGCCTTTTCACCACCTCATGGCCTGACTGATCCTGTCCCCACCCCGTGTGTGTGTGTGTGTGTGTGTGTGTGTGTGTGTGTGTGTGTGTGTGTGTGTGTGTGTGTGTGTGTGTGTGTGTGTGAACAAGAGCCTCTGTGTGGTAACTCCAGCCATTGTGTGGCTCTGAGTGAGAGCCCGGCCTGTCTTCACTTTCCCTCATGACTGAGAAGGAGCGCTTGCTCTCGAGAGATCCGTGAATTACCCAGGGAGATGAATCCAGAAAACAAATCGTGCACTGTGGCCATCCTTGGATCCGTTTCCCGGATGAGGGCAAGGTTCATTGTCTCCCTGCCTCGGTGGCTTTGTGAAGAGAGCAGCTGGCATGTCGCAGGAGAGCACCCCACCCGTGTGCCTCGAGGCTGCCCTTTGCCAGTGATTGAAGAGAGAACCCCCACGGCTTCTCTGCCTGCTTGCTGCGGGACGAGCTAGTGTTGGAAGGAGATGCCCCTTCACTGCCTGCTTGTTAGAGTGTCGCCCCACAAGGCACAGCCCAACTGGCCACTGAGGTCAGCCTGTGATGAGGGCTGCTGGCGCCCTGGGAATGGGGAGGACGCCCCCTCCTCGCATGCTCGGGCTGTCCCAGGAGTGCCACGGCCAGGCCAGGCCACTCCGCTTCCAGCCCGCCTCTACCAAGACCCCGTTACAGGATCTTCCTCCCCTCTGGGCCTCAAGTCCTTTATCTTTAGGGAGAGAGACATTGTGCCCTGCTGGAACTGCATTTTATATGAATCACACCCCATTCTGCAGGACGTGGTTAACCAGGGGCTGAATGCGCATGGCAGCTGGATGGGGGCGAGGGTGTGTGCCCTTTGGAACACGCGTCCATGGGGTTGGGAATTCCTGCCGTGAGTGATCCAGTGGCTGTGGGGCCTCAGGTTCAGGGGAGGGGCCAGCTGCTAGTGGATGGCCAGCCGAGCCTTGCAGCGCAGAGGTGAGCTTCCCTGAGCACCGGCAGCTCCTGCTTCTGCTTTTCCCTCCCCCCACCCCAGTGCTCACCTCCCAGGGAAGCAGTTGTCCCATGCTTGGCCAATTTGTCGTCAGCTTTTGGTGAAGAAATGAAAGCAGGGCACCTCTGTGGTAAGATGCCATCTCGTCACCTTCTGCCTTGCACTTCACATTCAACTGTACATAGTGAGAATCCGCTCAGATTGTGTCTCTGGATGCTGTGCCTGGGCCCTGTGGCCACCTCCTTCACACAGCATCTTGTCCTGCCTGTCGCTGAGCCCATCCCTTCTCTATCTCCTTGGCGGTGCTGGGGAATTGAGGGGTGCAGTACGAGCGGTGACCATGTTGGTCATGTCGACCTGTTGCGTACCTTGATGCATACAATGTGGCATCTTACGTGTTTGAAGAAGTGCATGGACAAAGGACAAAGGACAGGATTACTTCAAGAAGTGGTGGTGGAGTGTGCTGCAGAAGGTTTTAGACATCACCATCAGGTGAAGGGGCAGTTGGCCCCAAGAGCTGTTCATTGGCATATGCCTCAGGCATAGTCCCTGTAGTCTAGAGATAGTACTTGCTTTCCTGGCCTCTTGGGGTGCGGGGGTCCAGCAGTAGAAACTGTCCGTGGGCAAGAAGTGTGTCCCTGGGAGAGGAGTACGGGCCATGGGGTCCTCTTGTCCAGGACTGAATCTTTTATTTTACAACCTTCTTGTAGCTTTGCAAGCCTTGGGAGGCTTCAGTACGAAATTGCTTGTACTCTGCCATAGGTGTCCCTGATCTCTCTCCTGTGGGGGACTGACAGGTGGTTTGGAGAAAGACTTTTTCCAAAGAGGAGGTAGATTAGGGTCGTCTGTGCATCCAGCTCCTCCCGGGAGACACTGAGCATCCTTTCTCCCAGAGAGCGAAGGCAAAGGGGAGGAGAGGTATCAGACCTTCTACCAGTGTTCCGTTTTATTTTGTTTTATTCTGTTGTATTGGGTTCTTTTTGGTCACACCCAGTGATGCTCAGGAGCTTACTCCTGGTTCTGTACTCAGGAATTACTCCTGGTGGTGCTTGGGGGACCGTGTGGGATGCTGGGGATCGAACCCAGGTCGGCCTTGTGCAAGGCAAATTCCCTACCGCTGTACTATTGCTGTTTGCTCTCACCCCCAAACTGTTTCAAGAGGCATTCTGCAGATAGTAGTGTGTTGAGGGAAAAATACTCTATAATCAGAAAACACAGTAACACCAGAGTGAAAGGTAAACAGCTTTTCTATAGGGCATGTCAGAAACTTTAATAATGAGGCAATAAAGGTGTTTCCCACATAAAATGAACCACATGTTCTATAAAATACTAGCAGTTGTTCAGTTAGATGGAAGGGTTCTGTAGTCATGGTGGTATAAAAAGATGAATCCGCTAGAATGAAAGGTTATCTCCAGAATTCTTTTTTTTTCATTATTATCTTTTCTAATTAAAAAAAAATGTTTTTTCAGTAATCACCTTGAGGTACAATTACAGACTTACAAGCTTTTGTGCTTACGTTTCAATCATACAATGATCAAGTACCCATTCCTCCCCACCACCAGTGTTCCCAGCATCCCTCCCACCACCCCTACCCCTTCCCCCCCCCCACTCCACCTCTGTGGCAGGGCATTCCCTTTTGCTCTCTCTCTCTCCTTATGGGTGTTGTGGTTTGCAATAGTGGAATTGAGTGACCATCATTTGGTGGTCTGTAGTCTACTTTCAGCATGCATCTCCCATCCCCAGCGGGCCCTCCAAGCACCCCATACTTGGTGGTCCCTTCTCTATCTGAGCTGCCCTCTTCCCCAGCCTGTGAGGCCGGCTTCCAAGCCGTATCTCCAGAATTCTTATCAACATGCTTCTTGCTGTGTTGGGAACCAGAGGTGACAAAGGAATAGACGCCGTTATTCTGAATGCTCTCCTGGGCGCCCTGCAGGATGGAGTCCAGGGGAAAAGTGTTGGGTGTTTGGGGGCTGGCTGTGTACACCTGACAGTACATGCATCATGCTTATGTGCATGGGAAAGTCATGTGACCCTCTTGTTGCAGTATTTGCTTTATTGTGGTGGGTGGTCTGGAAGTGACCCTCCTGCATCCCAAGGAACACCTGTTCAGAACTTCACAAAGCCAGATTGTCGTTGGCTGATCTCCGTTTGGTGGGCCTCCATCAGGTCACCTTTTTATAGCCACATTTCTTTCCTTTCTGCCTGCACGCCACTCTGGTTTCCTTTTTTATGAACTTGCTCACTGATGGAATGAAGATAGCCTTTATTTCTAGTCAGAATTGTTCTCTGGAGATCCATTTAGGTTGTTGCAAGTACAAGTAGTTAATTCCTTTTAGTTGCAGAATAGTATTCCATGATATGGATGGTACGTCTCTAACTTTCTGCCTCCTGAGGGAATAACTGGTGTTTTCTACAGTTTTCTACATTATTCTAGATAAGCTTGCAGATAAGCCAAGAGCAAGCCTTGAGCACAGTTGGAGGTGGCCCAAATTCTCCCCCTGCCCAAATTTAGTAGGCGTGTATTTAATAAGCATGTATTAATGTTTCATTGTGGTTTTTAATGTGCACATTAAAACATTACATTTCCCCAATAACTTATGATGTATATAATTTAAGGTGCTTTTTGATCATTTGTATATTTATTTGTATATTTTTTTAAAGAAATATTTTTTGACCATTTTCTAATTGGATTTTTTTAATGCCTCTGAATTTTGACACTTTCTTATATATTCTTGGTACTTGTTCTTTGTTAGGTCTAGGATTTTAAAGTATTTCCCCCCTAGTCTTTAGCTTGTCTTTTTATCTTAATATGTTCTTTCATAAGGAAAATAAAATTAAAAAAACTGAAATCCAGTGTTCTAATTTTCTCTTGTATAGATGTGTTTTTAGAGTCACATCTAGCCTTCAGGTTCCAAGGATATGCTCCTATTTTCCTTTACTTTTTTGCGGGGAGAGGGGCACACCTGGCAGTGCTGAGTTCGTAGTCTTGGCTCTGTGCTCAGAACTCGGCCCTGGGGATACTGGGGAGACCGTATGGGATGCTGGAGATCTTCCCCAGATCAGCCACACGCAGGGCATGTGCCCTACCCACTGTACTGGCTCTCTAGCCCCTACGCACCTGCTTCTCTAAGTAAAATTCTGTAGTTTACATCATGCATTCGAAAGTCCATGGGAATAGTTTTCTGCTTTTTGGAGTAATCCCAAGAACCTGAGTGACAATATTCCCCTCCCACCTTCACAGTTGTGGCCAATAAAGGCCTGAGTAGCACTGTAGCACTGACCTTCCATTGTTCATAGATTTTCTCGAGCGGGCACCAGTAACGTCTCCATTGTGAGACTTGTTACTGTTTTTGGCATCAAATACGCCACAGGTAGCTTGCCAGGCTTTGCCATGCGGGTGGGATACTCTCGGTAGCTTGCCGGGCTCTCCGAGAACTGTAAAAGAAAATAATAATAATAATAATAATAATAATAATAATAATAATAATAAAAATCAAAACCAGGATGAAAGCCCACGAGAGTATGTTTCATTCAGTCAGGAACCAGGGAGAAAGTTGAAGCCTATGGTTCCAGGTAATGGGGCTGAGTGTTGGGCCTGTCAGCACCCAGAGTGGGGAAGACAAGGCCTGGCAGAAGCACGGAACATGGCTTTGATGTCGTCATGGGCCTTGTGTCCTGTAGGGGAGAAGGTTGGCATTAAAGGGCTGACTACTTGGTGCCCCAGAGACCTCCGCAGGTGTAGGCTTGGGAAATGGCGTGGTAAGAGATACCCTCAGTCACATGATCAGGAGTGTCCCAGATGGGGCAGGAACAGGCCGTCAGTGTATGGCTCTCAGAGGGGGGGTCTGGTTGGAGAGGCGCAGCTTCCTCCCTGCGGAATTGCAGAGCTGCCCGGAAGGCGGAAGGGGAGCAGGCAAGGTGCCGGTGACCACCAGCAGAGAGAGCACCTTCGTGGTCCTCGAGGGACTCCAGCCCGTCTCTCATCCTAGCCACGGACCATTCCATGCAGCTTCTTCTGCTCCTGTCCTTCTCGAGGATAGCACAGCCGAGCCTCGTGCTCAGCCTGGTTAGTAGGACCCTCTGTGCAGCTGCTCCGGGGACCTCCTCCAACGTGGCCGGCCCTGGAGAGTGCCCGGGGAGCAGGCTGCCCGCGGCACTCAGACTGTCTCCCAACCCCAGGAGCTCTCTGTTCACTAAGCCCAGTGCGCCTCACCAGGCCTTGCTGAGATAGCCTGTGTCTTGCCAGGTTCGGCAGACCCCGGGCAGGAAACAGGAGCCACTCAGACCTACTTAGGGACCGAACCAGGAATCTCAGTATGATGGGGGGGGGGGGAGAGAGAGAAGCAAGACAACAGAGAGGGGGAAAGGGAGTCAGCAGAGAGAGGAGGGAGAGAGGGAGTCAGAGGAGAGAGGGAGAGAGAAGAGTCTTCACACATCCCTGCGGGACAGAGCAAGGGAGCCCTGGTTGAGTTCATTGTGTGGAGAAATGTCCTCTTCTCTGTTTAGAGGTAATTCTGTATGGAGGATTCGGGTCCCAGCCGTGTTGCTTCCAGCTGTGTTGCCCTTCCTGTGCCTCAGTATCTCCATCTCTAAGGGGGGTTGGCGATAGCATCCAGCTCTTCAGTTGTCCCCAGGATTCTGCGAGCCAAGCCAGAACCTATCAGCAGTAACAAAACCCTCCGATTCCCGACCATGACTCCTTTAAATAGGGCCTTTGCACCTCCGACTCCTGTTCCTGCCGAGAAAGAAGGCATTGTGCCGCCTTGGTGATCAGGTGGCGGAGGGCAGCGTCCTGGGAGCGCCCACTGCCCCGTGCACCTGACTCCTGCCTTGGAACCATTTCCTGGAGGCCGCAGGCCCTCGGCTCGGTTCCAGGCTGCAGCTATGAAGGCCCTTTGAAGTCTCGGCGTCCGGAGCAGTCTGTGCCTGAATGTTCAGGCACTGGGGCGCCAGGAGCCGCTGGAGAAGCACCTTCCCCCCTGGAGAAACCTGGTGTGTGCCTAGCAGTGCCGGGGTGGACCTAAGGGCCCCCCTGCAGGCACCCCAGAGAAAGGTCCCTTGGCTGTGCTCCTCCCGGAAAGCCCTTGCCCTTGGGACTGTCGCAGAGGCCAGGTGTTTCTGCACTTGAGGCCTAGGTCCCAAGTTCAGTGTCTGATGATTGTGCTGCTTTGTGACGTTTCGATTTCTTTTATTTGTACAATCGATAAGTACCTTACAATAATAAGCAAATGAGCAGAGGCAAAAATTCCCCATCGTGGCCATCCTGTGTACAAGAGCAGTGTATTTCCTCCTTTCTTCCTGCTGGCACATTTTGAAGAGTGGCATTTGTGCTATTGTCGGCTCTGTATCTTTCCACCTTAGCGTATGGGGTGTGTGTGTGTGTGGGGGGGGTGTTCCCAGGGTGACCAGGGAGGGCAGCCGTGAGAGGGAAGCTTGTATTTTGCTCCAACCTCTTGAGGAAGCTCACTGACAGAAGCCCAGAGTGGCGCTTCCGTCGGTTCCCCTCAGGAGGCTTCCCCAGAGCGGAGCTGCCGGAGCGCCCGGCCGAGCGTGGTGGGGTGGATCGTGCTTGTGCCGACGCAGGCTGTGGTGGCGGCCTCGCTGCACCTCTCATTTGTGCTCATCGCTGTTGCTCCTCCGTGCCCACCTTCCGTCCCTCAGGTCTGGGAGGGTCGGACCCCTGCCTTCCTTTGCCTGCTGCTGCTTCTCTGCTTCCCCGAGGGCCCTGAGGACTCTGGCAGTCGTAACGTGAAGGACTGGCGTGGTGCTCCTGGCTCACACCAGTGCCGGCCTCATGGCTCCTCACGCCTCATGCTCGTGCTCGGCACTTCCGGCGTGGCAGGTTTTGGGTGAGGGGGCTGGAGTGAACACACAGGCTGTATTGAGTCACATGGGAGAGTCAGGTTGGGAGGAGGAATTGGGCCGTGTGGGCCCTGACTGGAAGAGAGGAACGCCACAGGTGCCCACACTTGACGGGGCTTGGGGGGGGGGAAGAGGCGGGTCATTTCCAGCTTCCCATCCCTCCGCTCCCCTGGATGCCACTTGGTTCTGCCCAGGTGCCAGGATGAGTCCTGGAACTTTCCCCCTTAAAGTCCCGGGCTGTGTTAAATGCCTATCTCTGGGGGGGCGGGGGTCATAGCAGTCCAGACAGTACCCCCGGGGCAAGCTCAGGCCAGCAGAGTCTGAGCAGAGCTCGTCTGTGCCTGAGCCCCTCCGGCCAGGCTGGCCAGGGTGCAGAGATGGGCATCTCGGGGCCTGTGTGGCAGAGCCGTCTCCCCGGACCTGAACTGATGCATCAGTGGAAGTTTGTGTTGGGGTTAAAATGAACTTGGAAATTGTACATTCAACATTTTCTCTCAAGTATTTACTCCCTTCCTTTAAAAGTTAATTCTCTGCCATGCTTTTTACCTTTTTTTTTTTTAAGTAAATAGATTTTATTCACAGGTTTCTGAGAGAAGGAGGAAGGGATAAGAGGGAGAGAAAATAGTGAAAATAACGCGCTCAAGAGAGAACACGGGCTTCTCCAAGGGTGGAGGAAGCCCCTACACATAACCAAGCTTTAGACACAAAAGTATGAAAGCATGAAAGTACACATCTCAAGAGGGGAGATGCGGGCGACACATGTGCTCGGCCACGTGGGCGCAAGCAGCACATGGGCTCAGGCAGCATATGCACCTACCTTTTTTTTTTTTTTTTTGAATGAAAATTTTAATTGGTCTTGCCTCAGATACTTTCCTGAATGATACTCCTTTGTTTAGGAATGTGATGGTGAATGTACAGAAGCAAGTTATGGTTGTAATTCATTTGTTTATTCAATAAATATTTATTGAGTGCCTTTTATAAGCATTATTTTTGGTGTTAAGGGTACGGCAATGGAGAAAATGGGTCACAAGTGTCAGCCCTTGTGCAGCTGAATTCATTCTAATGAGGTACTAGATCTCGGGGCTGCCTCAGATGTGTTACTATAATTAATGTACTCCGAGAACAGCTTTAGATTTACAGAACTATAATTAATATACTTCGAGAGCAGTTTTAGGTTTATAGAGAAATTCAGTGGCACATAGAAACTTCCCGTAAATCCCCTCCTTTGGTTTTCACATTTCACTGGTATGATGCATCTGTTGCAATTGATACGCCAGTATTGATGCAGTGTCATTAAAACCCTCTCCCCCAGGGTTATTCTGGCTCTCCATACCCTTCGTGCTCTTGGTTTGGAGTCGCCAGCCTACTTATGCTCTGAAGGAGCCACTCGGCAGCCTTCGGCAGCCGCCCCCCCAACCCGTCCCTCTGCAGGGCACTCTTTCCTGGGAAGCAGGTTTAGATTTAATTTGCCGGTGCATGCTGACGAGTGCACAGTGCCCTGGTCCTTCGGGGCGGGCCTGACGCTGCCTTGCTGCTGTTAGTGGGCTGGCCACCCTGGACTTCCCAGAACCCTGGCGGCTGACTCTGGGCTGGCTGCGCCTGGGTTTCTTGACTGCAGGCTGTGGACTCCAGCCGCATGTGTGTGAGCTGGTGAGTAGAGAGAAAAATGGACCCTGTCCATTGAGGCACACTTCCCTGGAGGGGGCCATCTGCAGGGCTTCTCTGCAGGGAGCTGATGAAAACTGTTGTTTGAAACCCCGAGAGGAGACCCAGCCCAGAGGAAGTGAACGGGTCTGGAGGCCGGTTGACATCCCAGGCCTGTCTTCAGAGGGGTCGACCCCACCCGACGGAGGCTGTTTATCCCGCCACTGGGCTGCTCTTGTTTTTGATCCAAGCTCCACCTGAATAAACAGATCCAGAACATCATCTGCAGCCAGGCTGAGAATCTGCCAGAATCCCCCGGGGAACCGATGATTCACCAGCTGTAGGGGAAGGAGGAGAGGGAGTGAGTGAGAGACAGACAGAGCGAGAGAGACCTGCTTCTTCTGATTCTCATTTCCTGTCCACCAAATAACCCGGCTGCGCCATTTCTTAGGAGACACCAGTTTCTTAGAACAAATTATCAATTTATGCAACAGAACAGATGGTTTTGGTTTTCATTTTGAAGAAGAATGTAAGGCAGGCCAGCAAGAGGGCCTTTGTCATTCCGAGAAACTTAATTTAGCACGGGAAGGATCTTCTGGGCCAAGTGGTTCATTTAAAAACCTTCATTTTCAAGTTACATTTTGATATTTGTTCTAGTATCAGGTAGCACTGTAGCACTGTTGTCCTGTTGTTCATCGATTTGCTCAAGCGAGCACCAGTAACGTCTCCATTGTGAGACTTGTTGTTACTGTTTTTGGCATATTGAATACGGCACAGGAAGCTTGCCAGGCTTTGCCGTGCGGGTGGGATACTCTTGGTAACTTGCCGGGCTCTCTGAGAGGGTGGAGGAATTGAACCCGGGTTGGCCACGTGCATGGCAAATGCCCTAACGCTGTGCTATCGCTCCAGTCCTAGAACCCAATGTAGTTAGAATACTCATCAATTTGGGTCTTAGAATTTTTCTTCTTCTCCTTTTTTTTTTGGCGGGGGTGGGGCAGGGTGCTCATCAAGCCCTTACAAATAATAATAATTTTGCACCTGAGCAAGATTTAATTGAACTTGGTCATATTCTGTAGCCCCGGGTTGTATTCCTAATTCATGGGACAGGAATTAGGAGGAGAGGGGCTCTTAGGGCAGTGGCATTGAACATGTCATTCAGTAAAGCAGCATGAAGTATGACCCTTGAGCCAAATGGTTTTTCAGGTTCATTTCAGTGATCTGGAAGAACTGGCTTAAAAGGAAATCCCCAGCACCTGCTAAGGCTGAACTTAGGCCTGGCCTGCCCAGTGATCACTGAATTTTGTCGTAATGCCCATTGCTAACAGCTCACTGTCCATCAACAGTAAAGTGTGAAACAACGTGCTGTGTATTCTCTTGAAAGAAGTGGTTTACAGGGTCCAGAGACATAGAAGACTGCCCTTGTTTGATCCCCAGCACCCTATATGGTCCCCAGTCCCGCTGGTGTGGCTCAGAAACAGACAAAAAATAATTTACAGCACTGTCACTGGCTGGAGCGATAGCATGGCGGTTGGGCTTTCGCCTTTCACGCGGCCGACCCGAGTTCGATTCCTCCGTCCCTCTCGGAGAGCTTGGCAAGCCACTGAGAGTATCAAGCCCGTGCGGCAGAGCCTGGCAAGCTACCCTTGCATATTGGATATGCCAAAAACAGTAACAATAAGTCTCTCAATGAGAGACGTTACTGGTGCCCGCTTGAAGTTTACAGCAAAGAAAATTAATTGCTGCTTTTGCAGCAGCATGAATGGATGTCAGAAGCATAATGTTGAGTGAGAGTAAGCAGTTGAGTAAGAGAGTAAGCAGTGTATGTATATAATAATTACATATATAAAGTACAAAAATGGGCAGTGCCAATCATTGGTGATTGCAGTCAGAGATGCTCTTTTGGAAGAGTGAAGAGTCAAGTGAGCAGAGGCAGCTCCGGAGGCTGGAACTGCTGTTTCCTGCTCCGAGCAGTGTCTCCATGAGTGCATCAGACATTTACTCAGCATACACTGAGCTCTACACTTGCTGGTGTTCTCACAAGCCTGTGAAGGTTCAGTCAAAACAAGCAGAGTAAATGCCAGACTTGGGCCAAATGACCGTCTTGGTGCTATGTTTTTCAACAGTGGACGAAGCCATCTTCATGAAATGATACATGGCATTCGATGTTTGCAATAAAACAATGAAGGGAGGCATCAGAGGCTGTCTGCTTTGCACTGAGGTTTACTCTAAATCAGTGCTCTGGGGTGACAGTGTTATACCCTCTCATCCAATTTGCACAGACCCTGGAGTGCTTGATATTTGTGGACGGTGGCACGAGGTATGCCATGCACGGTTGAAATGCTTCTGGTGGCACCCCCATGGCAGGGTGCCCAGTGTGGCAGGTCCGAGTCCGCTGGTGTGGAGTTGTGGAGAATGGGAGGTGGGAGGTGGGTTAGAGTCTGTGAAACACAGTGACCTTTGCCACCCTTGGGTTTGCACTGCGCTGTTCCACTGACACTTGGATTTTCGGCTGCCAGGATGAGCATTCCTAAGCCCTGTATTGTCACCCTCTTGTCAGCCAGGGGTTAGAATGGGGCAAGAACTCTCTTTTGAATTTTACTGAGTTGTTAAGGAACACGTTGGAAAAGTCTGATGTGGTAGTGTGGGAGTTTGCTGTTCCTACTAAGAGCAGTCACTTTCAGGGTTGACAGTTGGACTTGCGTGAGGACTGTAATTGTCTGGCAGGGCTCAGGGGCATGCTTAACATGCTTAACTGTCAGGACCAGTACATTGGCCAACTTCAGTGCATTTGAAGAAGTAAAAAGGGTAAGGATAGACAGTGTGAGTGTCTGTTCTCTGTAGTCACCCCCTGGCCTGCCTGTCCGCACTGCCTCCAGTAAGGAACCGGAACCATCTTCTAAGGAACACAGAAATGATGCAGGTTGAGATTCCATTTTACTTCCTAAAGAGGCAGAGAACTCATCAGGGAGGTTGACCATTAATGATGTCTGACATGGGCACTGAAGGGAGAAGGGTAAGATTCTCTCTGCTGTAGAAGGTAGTTAGCCCCATTTTTACTGGTGGCTAAACAGATAAAGAGTGATTTACCCGCAGTTCCAAAGATGTATCTGAGCATGAATTATAATTGGCATCCTTAGTCCCCACGAACCCAGATAGATTGCTACAGAATGTACCAGGGGTCAGCTGACATGTGGCCCACAGCTCGTGTTTGTAAATAAAGTTTTATTGGAGCATACACTTATTTTACATTCCAATATCAGAATTGATAGTTGTACAGAGACCTTACGATCCACAGAGCCGAAACTATTTCCTCTCTGGCTCATTATAAAACAAGTTCGCTAACTCTTGGTGTAGATAATCACTGAATTATTTCAGGAACCAGCTGTAATCCATTTGATCCACCTTGACCCAACTTCCTTTGATCTCCTTACCCTTTCTTCCTGTTATTTCTAACATGAGATCCTTCCCGTCACTAACAGAAGTATCTAGGGAACCAAGCTTTCACAGAACCATAGTGGAACAGTTACTTATGATAAAAAGTTCAAAATGTTGATTTCAAATGCCTTCGTCTCTTCTACTGTCTTAATTTAACACCAACTCTGAAAACATAGCCAAGTGGGGAGGGCTTATCTTGCTTGCACTCTGCCTTTGAAGACTGGCTTTATTTTTGAAGACTTTAACAGGTGTTGGTTTAATAGACTTCTGTATTAAGTTCTCCTCGCTCTGCAGGAGAGCCTGAGGGGTAAATTGACACTGGATGGAGGTGAACACAGAGGGTTGTGAGCACACAATCCACCCCTACCCTCACAGGCCTCGTGCCCACAGAATCGGCTCCCCTGCTTTGGTGACGGACAAACGGGGATGCTCCCTTGATGAAGTCAGTGGGAACGTTGGCCAGTCCGACTTTTCTTCTCCCCTCCTTCTCCGCCTCCTTCCTCCCCACCCTGTGCTATTTTGTAAACTACAAGAGCATCCTTCTGCAGATTTTCATCCCTTAAGAGTGCCCTTGAACGTGGGTCTATAAAGACTGGCTCTCCAAGGATGTGTGCTCGCCCAGAATATTCTTTCTGCCTCTAACTGTCTTAGAGATAGAGCTTGGCAGCCCAGGCAGCCCTGTCTGCAGAACTGTCACTCACACGGGACACTAGAGGCGTTGCAAAGGCAGACGTGGCTGAGGCCCGTTGCTACAGCTCTCTGAGTTGGCTGGGAGATAACCAGCAACCTCTCAGGCTAGAATTTTGCTCAAGGTTTATGGATTGGTTCAGGATGGGACCCTGAAAATTTAGCCCAGGGAGTCTGAGCCACACTGCTAAATAGAGCCCTGCTCCCTCGGGTTTATAGCCTTGGCTCCTTTTGCTTCCCAGCTGTGTGACCTCGGGCACATTCCACTAGCTCTCAGGGCTGGGTGTCCTGGGCTGGAGAGATAACGATAGGCCCTCCTCATCAGACGGCTGTGTGACTTCTCTGGTGCTTCATCCAGAGCCTTCCACAGCCACTGGTCAGGTGTTAGAAATGTTGGAGCACCTGGAGTCGGATTCAGAGGTCTAAAGGAGACCGTGAACTTTTGGGAGCGGGAGTCAGGTGTGTGCAAGGAGCGAACTGAGGACCATTTGTATTGCATGTGGCATTGCACACCCAGGCTGTTCCGAGAGAGGGGTAGCAGGATTGAGCCAGGGTGGCGAGCTCCTTTCGGCCATCTGCTCTCATGGGGGGCGTAGAAGACTCTGCCTCAGGGGACCGATGACTCGCTGGTTTCTCTGGCTTTCCTCAGTGGGTGTCTGGAGGGTGTCTTAGATGGGCAAGCCGCCCCTGGTCGGGTAGGACCACAGGGTTTGGTGGGCTCCAGTCAGAGGCTGCGCTCCAGTCCCACTTGCTGTAGGAGGGAGGGTTGGGATTTGTTTGGGAAGCGGTGCCAGCGACCCAGAGCAGCCGGGTCTTTCTAGTGACGAGGCTGGATGCCCCAGCTGGAGCGGGCTTGTTGCATGCGTGAAGCTGAGTGGGAGCTTTGAGTCAGCCCTTTGTTTCTCAGAGAGAGAGTCAGTCAAGCCTGCTTGTTTGCACTGAGCTGAGGCAGAATAGACAGAAACCAGTCACTCATTAATTCTATTCATTCTTTTTCCAGAGCACCCCTTACAAATTAGCTCCTGAACCTGGTTCTGAGGATACAAATATGACTCATAAAAACAAGAACCCATTTTATTGAGCAACTGCTACTTGTCAGGTCACATCACCCCCACGGGCCATAAGGAACTTCACACCCCTCATTACTGATGGAGCACCTCTAGGTTCACACACACAAATGGTAGAGCTAGGATTTGAACTCAGCTTGGCGGCCCTGAGAGCCTGTTCTTCCTCCACACTTGCTGTGCCACACCCAGTAAGGACTCTTGACCGTGGGTGGAGGTACCAGCATCCAGCATGTCCGCTAACATAGTCTGGCTCATATTTCTGCGAGGGAAGAGAGGCTGAAGCACAGGGATATGTAGCCATTTTTCAACGTGCATGAGGAGTTCAGGTAGAGTTTGCTCAGGGCTGTTGGCTGATTTTGACATGATTCTGGACCAGGGTTAGTCTGCCTTATGAAAAGGTTGAAAACCACTGATCTAGTCCAGAGCAGAGGTTAGCCCTGGGGTAGAAGATAGCACATGGGGACAGCAGTGTTTGAGCCCTGACGACCTTGAGTCACTGTCAGCTGGTTCATTGTGTGTCTGAGCACTGCTATCACAGATTTCAGTTCTATTTATTTGTTTTATTTTTTTGTTTGTTGTTTTGGAGACATATCCAGCAGTACTCAGGGGCTACTGCTGGCTTTGCAGTCAGGAGTTACTCCTGGCATTGCTGGGTGGGATGCTGGGGATCAAACCAGTTGGTTTGTGTGCAAGGCAAGCACCCTGTCTGCTGTACTCTTGCTTCTTAGGCCCTCATTATTTGTGATTCACTTAAAAATACTCAGTGAGCACCTACTATGTGCCTCACGCTTTCCAGTGGCCTGGAGACACAGTAGTGGACAACATGAGCCAACATCTCCATCTTCATGGAGACATGACTTGATGGGAAAGAAGATACTAAGCTAGAAATAAGAAAAAACACTGCTGTGGGGAGAAAAAGAATGGTGCGTGGTGGGCAGGGAGAGGGGAATTACGGGAGTCTCAGGCTGAGGAGTTCCATGAGCTGACTTGGGTCTTACTCGGTCCAGTTTCTTGAATGGTGGGGAAATGTGCATAAAAAAAACTTCACCATTTTTATCTTCTGAGTTCAGTAGGGTTGAATCTCCGAATGCTGTACTTGTGTTGTACAGTGTATCTCCAGAGCAGAACCTTTTCTGTCTTGCGAAACTAGGACTTCATTCAGCACCTGCTTCGGGGTTCAGGAATTTGACATCTGTAGATCGATACCTTGAAGAAGTGTCATCATCCACTATTTGCCCTTTTCTGTCTAGCTTTCTTGTTTTTTAAACATAGTGTCCTCGGAGTTGTATGTAAAGAATCAAATTGTACTTTTTAATGTTTGTAAACCTGAGTTTCAGTGGCGCACACGTGCAACTTACATTACGTTATAATGTGATGCTACTTCCAGTAAGAAACCAACGTATTTATGGCAGAGTTTAAACAGACACGTCACGTGCTCAGGATTGCTTTGTGCGTAGCATGTGTGTGACTTTCCTGCTCGGGGGTAAGCAAGAGCCCAGCCTCACTCAGGCTCATTGTCTGCATCCCACAGGGCATTCGTCCCATGGAGTGTGGCTTGCTTCCCTTTTAAGAAACAGGCTTTTGTGTTTCTTTTTTTGTGTTTTTTTTTTTTTTAAATAGGTTCAAGTAGGAGAGAAAAGCAAAGGATCTCCCGAGTGGGAAGGAACTTAGTGTAGGACTCAGTTCTCAAAACAGTGTTGAAATATGCTTAGTTGTTCAGTATGTGCGCTGAGCTGGGGCTGCGGGGTTCCGCCTGGTGTGGCTTTCATCTGTCAAGAAGCTCGCTCCCGAGAAGGACTCCCTTCTGTGACATCTCAGCAGTAGCCACCCGAGCTCACGAGTGGGTGTCCCGTCGCGTCTCTCCTGGTTGCCTGGACTCAGCATCTTCCCACGTGCCTCTTTGACGTCCGTGTGGTTTCTCGGGAGGAACAGCTGTCAGGGTGCTGGGTCCTTGTGCGAGAGCCGTGGTTGTGTTGCACACGGCCCTCATGGAGAGATGCTGCGTGAATGTTACCACTGCTCGGCCGGGCAGGGGAGGGGAGTGCAGGCAGTAGCTTGCTGACCTGGTTGTCTTAACCTTTGCAAATAGAAACCTAAGCCTTGTTGTTTGATTGGCGCACCCCACCCCACCCCATGGGTCCCCTGAAGCTTGTTGTGTCGCTTTCTGTGGCCTTCACTCACCTGGGCCCCCGGGCCCCAGCTTCCTGTGGCCTGATTGTGCCAGGAGATGGTTTCTCATGCGTCTTCCTGGCCGGCCCTCGCGGCGCCGCTCCTGACGGGCCCCTGCCCTTTCTTCTTGGCAGCGGGCACCCTGCCCGCTCCGCGGCCCCCAGCATTCTCTTCCCAGAATTCAGCGCCAGTCCCTCTTTTCATCCAGCCTGTCCCCCTCATTCCCATGCGCCCTCCGTCCTGTCTCCATGGCGGCCTCTTCTACGCACGGGGACCTTCCCCAGCGTGTGAAAGGGGCCGTCCTCCTCAGCGTGGCCCTGGCATGGCGCGGGGCCCGCAGCCTTTGATTCAGTGAGGCCCGAGACAGAGGAGGAGAGACAAAGACAGAGGTCATGGCGGCGAAGGTGGGGGCAGGAGAGAGGCCTGGGGTGGTGCGGTGGGAGGAAGGGGGCTGAGGGGCGGGGGGCCCTTCGTGAGGTGCCACCGTGCAGTGTGCTGCCCCTTCCGGCTCTCCACACTCAGTCACTCAGTGCATCAGGAATCAGGACTCCTGCCCCAGCTCTGCGCCTTTAGCTCCTCTCCTCCCCGCCCCAGACCAGCGCCTGGGAATCTTCACACACACACACACACACACACACACACTCACACTCACACTCACACACCTCTCATACCCTCTGGGAGTCCTGTAACACACCAGTCATGCAAGACACTCCCCACGCTCCCCATTGCCTTCTTGGGAATCTCCTAACACACACAGACATACCCCCCCCCCCTCCACATACCCTTCTGAAACTCTTGTAGCACGTGCACACACACACACAGCACGCCACACAGCACATACTCTCTGGGAAAGAGGGCCCTTTTGGGACTGATTTGGTTAAGTGTTTGTTTAAGAGATGGCACTTTGTTAGCGCGCCTAGCTGACTTGCCTTGTGTTCAAGAATGCTTTGATTGGCCGGGGACCCTGACACTGTTCACTCAGAAACTGGCCCCAGGGACTGCCTGGAGCCCGGAGGCCAGTGCTACCACCCAACAGATTAAGTATCTGAGTGTCGATCCGGCTGGGCCTTCTTCCCCCAGGCAGCGCCAAGCCCACGCCCAGGTGCCTTCCTCCAGCCTTCTTCCCTCCGCGTCTCCTCTTCCTCATGATGCCAGCGGCTTTCAGAAGGAGGACTGGACACCCACACCGGTCCTGCTGTCCAGGTGCCCTTTCGGCACAGTCGGGCCTGTGAGAGGCTCGTGTGCAGTGAAGGATGTGCCCTTTCCTTCGGGGCAGGAACCCGAGAGACAGGATGGGGGGATTCGGTTCCGAGAAACCTAGCCCCTGTTGGCTTCTCTTGTTAAAGGGTCAGTATTGTGCCCCTCCCCCACTCTTTTAAACTCCCCGTGCCCGGCTCCACAGCTGGTCATAGTGGTCAGGGTCCGTCGTCCCGAGGTGTGTGCTGTGCCCGTGCAGGGTGGGGCTGTTCTGGAGGGAGGGCTGAGAGCAGCTAGAGCTGGCCGGGCGCACCACCGGCATGTCCATTCAGGGACGCCCCCCAGCAGACTCGGGGTTCCAGTGCTGCCGTCCACCCTGGCATCATCCGAGTCCACTGAGGAGAGCGGCCAGGGCCAGAGTGTGGCCACAGTTGCCTCAGACCCACAGACCCGCAGTGTTTCCTCCTGCCCAGGCCGCAGAGAGTAACAAGGCAGGGGAGGGTAATGGGGGACTCATTTTCTTCGTTGTGTTCCTGATTTTTCTCTGAAATGGCCCGAGTTATTTTCCGTATGTGTGTGTGTGTGGGGGGGGGGGGGTTGGTGGAAATGTTTCTCTGCAAAGTGTCACTCTCCAGTCACCTCCGTCTGTGTTTCAGGCAACACAACAAGATCCGCGTGGTGGAGGGGAGTGTGCTGAAGGCGTACGTGGCCCTGGAAGTGCTGGATCTGAGCGCCAACAACATCACGGATGTGCGCAACACCTGCTTTCCACACGGGCTGCGCCTCCGGGAGCTGTGAGTGCCCTCCTGCCCGCCCGCTCCTGCCCTCTGGGCGGGGAGGCCACTGCCTCCCCCTGCCAGTTTGCCGCCACTTCCCGACCCTGCAGCGTTACCCTGACCTTGGGGCGGGGAGAGGGGAGCGGCTCGTGGCTCACTGGTTCCCATCCCGCTCCTGGCTGTGTGGGGAGGAGGCCCCCAGACTCGCCGTGCAGAGATTTAGCCCCTCAGATCCAGGACAGTCTTGACCACCAGAGCCTAGACCTCAGACAGCGCCAAATAGAAAACCTCGGCCCCGTCGGAGGAAGCCCGTGGCGGGCTTAGCTCGTCCCTGTGTGCTTCTCAGTCAGGGGCTCTGGTTAAACTGCTCGCCTGGCTTATTGTCTGTGGTGCTTGGGCCACACTCAGGCTCAGGCTTACTCCTGGCTCTGTGCTCAGGGGTCACTCCTGCGGTAGAACCCAGGCTGGCTGCTCGGAAGGCAAGCACCTCCCCATTGCATTACCTCCCCAGCTCGGATTTGTTTGTTTGAGGGGCCTGATTGTACTCTGGGCTCTCGGGACCCTCTAGTTGCTTTATGCCCTCTTAACACCCTCTCTCACATCGAATGGGAAGAGAAAAACTGTGACAACCTCCTTACCCCACTGCTTGCTGGTCGGAAGATGCTGCTCGGGGGAGGAAACTGAGGCTGCGGGTTAGGGAGTCTTTCTAAAAGACCCGAGTGCTCCCTCCTGAGTCACTTGGGAGGAGCGGGCTTGTGAGGTGCTTTAGGGGTTGTTGTGACCCCTCTTTGCAGGGAGGTTGAGGCTTGGTTGGCATCTGGATTTTCCAGGACCTCCAGGGAGAGGAGCCACTTCCCCCTTAGTCTGTGAGCAGGAAGGAGGCCTTTGCTTCTGGGAGCCTTGGCCCCCGGGAGGACTCTCAGAAGGTGTCCTGCTGCCGCCTGGCACTTCTCTGCCTAGACAAACCGGCAACCGTGAACTTGAATTGCAGTGACCTTTCCTGTCCGCACAAAAGCGGGAGGGACTTTCTCTTTTGGCAGATGCTGGCAGGTCTCTCTTCATCACACGTGCTGTTCTTCTTTAATCTGGAGTGTTAAGAACAAACAGTCCAACCCCATTTGCAAAGAATCCTCATGTGCCCTGTCCTGGGTCACTCCCTGGAGGACATGCCTCGCTCTCGTTCCTTCCACAGCAGACTCACGTGCTTTCTCCTTTCTGCTTCTGTCTGTCTGTCTGTCTGTCTGTCTGTCTGTCTGTCTCTCTCTCTCTCTCTCTCTCTCTCACACACACACACACACACACACACGCGCGCGCGCGCGCGTGCATTTATCTGGCAAAGTTAGTGTGAGGTGTGCGGTAGCTTCTAGAGGAATACTATTCTCTTCCTCCGTTTTTCTTGTCTGTCTTGTTTTCTGTTGATACAATGTACACACTTTGGAATGCCCAGATGCAGTACAGTCAAGTGCGCTCTGAGGTGTCTCTCAGGGTCGGTGTCCCATACATGCTTAAGCTTGTAGGTGGAGATACCTTTGAAGTGTTTTTAAATCGGGGCCATAGGGATGGGGTGGGGTTGGGGTGGCTGTTCCTTCTGGCGTGCTTGGGGGTCACGGGGGAGTATGTGCACTGTCTAGTCCTGGAGGTATGCAGTCACCAGGGAAGGAGCTCAGGGTGGCCTTTTAGCCCCGTCTGGTCCTGAAACCAGGCTCCATTCTGGCCCTGACACCCTTGGGAGTGAGGATGGGCTTGGGCGCCCTGGGGTCTCGCTGCCCTGTGTATGCCTGTCCCTTTGGTGGGCATTTGCATCTCTCTCCAGTGGGCACAGGACAACGAAGGCCTCCCACTGACCATTACATTTTCTCTCCTGAATCTTTCCAGCAACCTGGCAAGCAACCGCATCAGCACCCTGGAGTCGGGTGCGTTTGATGGTCTGTCACGGTCACTGCAAACACTTCGGCTGAGCAAAAACAGAATCACCCAGCTTCCTGTGAAAGCATTCAAGTTACCCAGGCTGACACAACTGTGAGTACAGAGACCTGCACTTTAATTAAGGTTGGCCAAACTTTATGGAGGCCAGATTTCCCCGGAGACCTTGTACCAAATGCAGCTCTTTCCTTGCTTGCCTCCAGTCAGGCTTTGCATTAATGGTCCTGTGGCAACACCCAATAAAAGGAAATTCGTATCTGGGTCTGGAGCCTGCGAGCGGGCAGCTGGGAAACCGAGCCCTGAGCATAAATGTGCTCATCGTCCTGGCACTTTCTGAAGCGGAAGGTGGAACTGTGCTGATCAGCTCCTCTGGCTCATGCTGATGAGCCTGGGCCAGTTCCTTTTTTCCCTTAGAGGTTTTGTTCTATGGTTTTGATCCCTCCGACCCCCAGACACTCCTCTGCAGCTTGTGTCATGGGTATCGTGATGTCTAACCTTTCTTGAAAAGTGTAAGAGGAGGTGGGCAGTGTAAGCAAGAGATGGGGACCATCTTCACCCCAGAATCTGACAATGTACTTTGTTGGGTTTTTTTTTTTGAGAGGGGGATGGGGTTAAGCAAGATCATTTTTGTTGAAACTTCTTTAGAAAGGTGTGAGGGAAGAGAAAGAGAGACGTGCACGTTCTCTACGGAGCACAGGCTTTTCCAGAACGGAAAAGGAAAGCAAAGGTCACCTGTAGACAAGCAAGGGAGAGGCGTGTCCAAGGGAGGACATGTCGAGGAGCAAGCTGGCACTTCCTAAAGGAAGAATCGATTTTGTGTTTTGGAATGACAAGTATCCTCCACTATGGCCGTAGGGTCAGAGTCAGGAAATGGACTTTTTTGTTCTGTGCCCACGTGTAACAGCAGAACGTACCTCAGAAAATAAGCTGATACTGGACCTTGGGTTTAAATGGAACAAAACAGTTGTTGAGAGCCACGAACCCCAACACCTTCACCTCCCACCTCCACCCTGGGGTAGGTCCCGGCTCCCAGCTCTGTGGGGCTGGTGGTGACTCAACAAGGCAGAGTGGGTGTGGGGGCAGGGTCGCCCTTTGGGGAAACCAAGGGCTCTCGGACGAGCCCTGTGTTCCTGACGCATCTACTGAGCTCGGCTGTAGCTGCTGGGCAGGGAGCCGGCGGTGTGCTCATCACCGCGCAGAGATCCTGTGTGCCCCGGGCGTGCTGTGCCGGTCCCCGAGGGGAGTGCCCGCTCAGTGTGCCAACCAAGTGGCCGGTGTCACTGGATCCTGCCGTGGCTGTCTGATTCGTGGGCTTCCCTGAGTCGTGGCATTTGCCGTGGGTTTCTGCAGCTGAGCTCAGTGAGATCCTTGAGCTGCCACCCCGAGTCGCGCCCTCACCGCGGGTCAGAGTGTGTGTGTGGGGGTGCAGCAGTGCTCGCTCCCTCGGGGGCGCCCTCCTTCCTCCCTCACAGCTGCTCCCCACCAGTGTGTGCCCCCACCCGCCCTGACACCGGGGCCTTCCCACAGGCCTGCACACACATGGTCAGCGCTGCTTCAGCCACCGGCTCTCTCTCCTCAGGGACCTCAATCGGAATCGGATCCGGCTGATCGAGGGCCTGACGTTTCAGGGCCTCAGCAGTTTGGAGGTGCTGAAGCTTCAGCGAAACAATATCAGCAGGCTGACAGATGGGGCCTTCTGGGGACTGTCCAGGATGCACGTGCTGTGAGTGTGGGCGCAGCAGCGGGGGTCTCAGTGTGTCACACACGCATGCCCGTGTTAGCCAGGAGGGGTCCCTGGGCCCGGGGCCCTCACCTTTGGGACCTTAGCGGGCCCAGCTCTGTGCCTTTAGGGATAGGCCAGATCCGAGGGGGGCATTTCCGCAGAGATGTGAGGATTGGGCACAGCAGGAAGGGGGTCCTCTCCCCTCCTCCACTGGCGTTGCAGTGGCAGGGAAACTGCAGGACAGGCTCCCCCCCCCTTCCCTTCTCCCTTGGCTGCAGGAAGTTCCTCTCTCCCCGTTTCGGAGCTGACAGCCTTTCTTGATGTGCAGGTGGGCCAAAAATGTGTAGTTCATCCTGGGAGATTTATTTATGCTCCATGAGCTAATCATTCCGCCTGCTGCAGCTGTTCCTTCCGCTTGGGGGGGTGGGGGAGGGCACCCTTGCGGCCAGATGTGCCCAGTCGCCCCAGCCTCGTCCAGGGCCGCAGACCAGGCCTCCTGCTTTTAAGTGGTGAAATCAGTTTCTTGCTTTTCGAAAGTCGCCATGCTCTGAGTTGAAGAGCACGAGGTAGTGCAGCGAAGCCGTCGTTGCCCCCACACCAGCCATCCTCGTTCCTCTCCCACGGGGCACTTGCTCTTCGGGGTTCAGTTTTTCCTTTTGTTTTGCTTTTCTGTTTTCTGTCACGCTTTCAAGTGTATTCACTTGTGCACATGCTGTTCGTGGGTTCGCCTGAGACTCTTGATAACCCGTGATGGTGCGTGTTCAGGACACCCCACCCCTGGTGGCCTCTGCAGGCTCAGGCGATGCCCCTCCCCTGCCTTAGTTATTCCTCAGAGTAACAGGATGAAAATACTTTGTTTTTTTCTTTCTTTTTTTTTTGCTTTTTGGGTCACACCTGGCGATGCACAGGGGTCACTCCTGGCTCTTGCACTCAGGAATTACCCCTGGCGGTGCTCAGGGGACCATATTGGATACTGGGAATCGAACCTGGGTCAGCCACGTGCAAGGCAAACGCCCTACCCGCTGTGCTATGGCTCTAGCCCCTGAAAAGGCTTTCTGTGCCATGCATGTCACCCTTCCCCGCCTGCCTCGAGGGCCTTCGCTGCAGCATGTGTCTGTCCCACCCCTTCTGGCACACTTCAGCACCACCCGTTTCTGTGTTCCGGTCTCCCCCGCCTCTCCATACATATGCACACATGCCACGCTCACACAGGTCCTCACACACTGTTATACCCCCGGCCCCCGAAGGGGCCGAGATAGAGGGTCCTCTCGCCACTCGCTGTCGCGTGGGGGCCGGGCACACCGGGAGTCGCGCCTTCACGCCGCGGGGTCTCGCCACAGGCACCTGGAGTACAACAGCCTGGTGGAGGTGAACAGCGGCTCGCTCTACGGCCTCACCGCCCTGCAGCAGCTCCACCTTGGCAACAACTCCATCTCCCGCATCAACCGCGACGGCTGGAGCTTCTGCCAGAAGCTGCACGAGCTGTGAGTAGCCCTCCCTGGCCCTGCTCGAGCCGAAGCCCCCAGAGCTCAGGGCCTGCAGATGACACGGCGCGGTTGGCTTGGGGAGACGGGAGCTCAGGGCGAGGTGCTCAGTGGTGGGCCGCTGGCCACAGTTGGTTCTGGAGAGACGCCGGGATTCTGGCGACACATAATGACCTGTGGCCAGCTCTGAGCTGGGCCCAGCACATCTCGGCGACTGTGTGCTCGGCTTCCCCCGGTGTCTCTGCACCCCTAGTTTCAGATGAGTGGGAGCCTGTGCCCCGGGCCTGCTCGGCTGGAGAAAGCCTGCGAGGTGCTCGCAGCCCAGGGATAGCCGGGGCTGTGGCCTGGCTGGTGTGTGAGCCACCTGAGCCCGGAAGAGACCTTGAGCCAGTGGTGGGCTGCCAGGACCCCCGCACCCTCCTCCTCTCCCACAGGCTTCCCAAACGCCCCCTTTACAGCCTGTGTCCCGGGTTCTGCTCTGGGACTGCAGCGGTGTGGCCATGTGCTGTGCTTCTGCTCCTGGGCTGGTGACAGGCCACGCCCAGGCCCTCCTGCAGCTTGGGGCTGTCGGCATGAAGGCCGCAGTATCAGGGCCCACAGATCTCTCCCTGACCCACTGACCTCACCGGGCAAACCCGGAGGATGCTTAAACTCAGCGTTGGACCTTGCACTGGTATTCCCATCTGCTCTTCCTCCCGCATCCCCTGCTACCCGACCCACCAGGAGCTGAAATGTGTGTGTCCGCCAGTCCATCACTCCCAAAGGCAGGAATCAACAGTCTCCAACTCTTGGATTCTGTGTGTGTTCGTGTTATCCCTTTGGGCTTAGCCCCCTGCCCCAGCCAGCCATGCAGTTGCACACTAATCTCCAGGGTAGGGGAGAGCTCCTGGCACTTCCTTTGCTCGGATGGGGGTGCTCCTAGGGAGCCAGTCACTGTGGGATGCGCATGATTTCTTCTCTGCTGCCCCTGCCTGCCCCGGGGGAGTGCCTAAGGCGCGCAGTCCTGGAAGGCTGGGGGTGAGCGTGGCGTGGAGGTGGCCCTGGAGGAGTGCTTCCCGCCCATGTGTGCTGGCTGACCCCTGAGTGGGTCTTTAGAGACAGGCCCCAGTAGTGGGGTCCCATGAGCGGAACTTCAGAGACACTCCCAGGAGAGTGCCTTGACCAGTTGGAGCAGCTCGTCTGAGCCACAGGTCACCTCCCCCCCAGTCCTGGGGCTGCTTCCCAGGGCGTGTCCCTCCCCTCCTTGCAGCCAGATTCTTTAATTGCAGGTGATGATGTGCTTTTGATCTCCTGCCAGGTCTTTGGACTGACAGACACCATGACTTATTTCTCTGGGAGGGGAAAGAATGCCAACTCCCCGCCGACTTCAGAAACTCATTAATCTTCTATGAATTGATTCTCCCTCCTGCTCTAGCCCCCGTTTTTCAGTGATTTTTCAGTGATAGATGACTTTCCATACTCAGCAACCGACCCTGGCCCGTCTTAGGGGTGCAGGGAGCGTGCTGGAAGGCAGGGTGGATCGTGATGCCCGGGAGAGGAGTGTGACTTGGGGACACGGTTTCCCTGTTCTGGTTTTTGGGGGGCGGGGGGGGGGTTTGTCATGGGAAGAGATTGGCGTGGGTGGGGGCAAGGAAGCCTGGCGGGAAGCTGGGGCTGGCAGGGGAGGCGGCTTGTTCAGCAGTGGCTCGTGGTGCCCTCTGCTGGCCGCTGTGGGCGTTTGGCCTGGACGGCCTTGCTGACTGTCAGGCCCTGCGGGGTCCCCTCGGGTCTCCCGCCCTGCGTCAGAACCCCCATGGTACCATCATTCTGAAAGGGTCCGGGCCGTGGATCGGCCCAGCGGGGTTTGTGTCGGCCCGTGTTCGGCAGACCTCATGGCGGTGACCTCTCCAGGCGCTGGGCTCCGAGGGGGGCCGCCCTGTGGGTTTCCAGCTGCAAGACCACCCTGGCCCCGGACACTCATGGGCTCAGCGGGTCCAGCGGAGACTCAGCGGGTGGCCGAGCGGGGCTGGGGGCGGGAGGGCAGCCCCCTGTGACACTGTGCCCCTCCTCCTCAGGATTCTGTCCTTCAACAACCTCACGCGGCTCGAGGAGGAGAGCCTGGCCGGCCTGAGCAGCCTGAGCATCCTGCGCCTCAGCCACAACGCCATCAGCCATGTCGCCGAGGGCGCCTTCAGGGGGCTCCGCAGCCTGCGCGTCCTGTAGGTCTCTCTCTGGCTTCCTGCCTGGCCTGCCCGCTGGTGGGGGGGGGGCGTGGGTCCAGAGCCTGCACATTACATGTGCAGAGTCTTGAACATGTACCAAATCAACTGGGAAAAAAGAATTGGTTGAGCAGGAGGAAAAAAAAAAGGTCTCTGCCCAAGGCCAGTGCCGTGTGTGTATGCGCGCGCACGTGTGTGTATGTGTGTGCGTTCACATGTGTGTATGTATGTGTGTGTGTGTCCTACAGTTGGTGTGTGTGTGTGCGTGTGCATGCGTATGCCTACAGTTGCTGGTGTTTGTGTGTGTATAGTTTCTCTGGAGCCTATAGTGTGTGTGCGCACGTGTGCCTACAGTTGCTGGTCTCTCTGTGCATAGTTTCTCTGGAGCCTACTGTGTGTGTGTGTGCGCGTGCGCACGCACATGCCAACAGTTGCTGTGCGCGCGCGTGTGTGTGTGTGTGTGTGTAAGATGGAGGAGGCAGGGTCAGGCCAGCATTTGAACTTCATCTGCACACCTGGCATTGGGGGGCCCATTTCCGAGGCTGTGAGAGGATCCTGTGTCTTTCCAGAACCTCCTCTGGGGTCATGTCGCTTCCCTCCTGGTTCCTAAGGAGGCAGGCTGTCACTGCAGGAGGCTTTTCTGGGGCTTCTGGCAACGTTTTTTCCGTTCCTGGCCTCTGCCTTCCCAGGTGCAGCCCGCTGCGGGGGGCGGGGCGGCCTCTGCACCTGCACCTGGAGGGAGGGAGAGGCCAGGCCGGCTGGAGCACTGGGCTATTGTTGGGGAGTATGAAAGCGTCTCCAGGCTATTCAAGCCGGGGTCAGCCCGGGAGCCCCTGCAAGGCGGAATCCCAAGGCTGGGAATGATCAGGCTGAGCTGGCCAGAAAGAAGCAGGAAACGTTGGCAGCCAGGACGAGGAGCAGGGCGACAGGCACACAAAGCTGCAGCCCCCCACCCGCCGGCTCCCCGCTTTTCAGTGGGGATAATGGGAGGCCTTGGGGGGGGGGCCCTGGCCGTGGCAGGCCCTGGCGCTCTGGGCTGCACTGTGAAGTAAAGGTCAGGGCAGGCTTTTCACTTCTCCGTGGGAGCGCCCCTCCCTGCCGGCTCTCTGGGGACCCCAGCAGAGCAGCCCCCTGGCCCTGGCCCAGCCCTGACTGCCGGGCACTCCAGGGGGGGTGTGGGAGCGGAGCATCCTGGAGGGAGCTGCCGGGGCAGGCTGGGGGGCAGACTCCGGGTCTGGGTGCCAGGTGGGACGTCTGGCCTGGCTCTGTGACCTGCTCTTGGACGCCAGGGGAGGAAGCTGAGTCATCGGCCTTGTGATTCGCACTGTTGGAGGGAACCCGGCTCAGACGCTGGCCTCACCCCTCGAGCCCCCCACAAATGGGTCACAGGCCTGACTCAGCAGCCAGATGTCCGGCCTGGCCCCGAGTCAGGGCCTGTGCGGGCCCGGCGAGGGCTGAGGGCGCCCCGGACATGCGCCAGCAGGGAAGTGGCGCCAGGGCGTCCTCGTCTGCCATCTCTCTCCTCCACCTGCTTTCTGCCTCCCCTCAGAGCCAGCAAAGGGCCGGGTCCTGTCACAGCAGAGGGAGCCTCAGGGACCCTTTCAGGCTGATTCTTGCTGCCTGCAGCCAGATGTCTGCTGGTGGTGGTGGGGGGGGGGTGGGCAAATCTGGCCCTCCCCAGTGCTCTCGGCTCCCTGCAGCCGCTGCTGGCCGGGGGGGTACAGATGTGCAGGGGACGCCTCGGTCAGCGTTGTTGGCAGGCCCAGGAAGCGGGGGGCCGCTGGGACAGGCAGAGGGCACCCGGCCTGGGTTCGAGCACTGCTTCGGGGCATTGGGCGGCCACCGTGAGGCTGAGCTGCAGGCCCTCCCAGATGCTGAGTGTCCTCTTTTTTCTCCTTCCCAGGGACCTGGACCACAATGACATCTCGGGCACGGTCGAGGACACCAGCGGGGCCTTCACAGGCCTCGAGAGCCTGAGCAGGCTGTGAGTATCTTCCTGTGCGGGACAGGTCAACCGCTGCTCCACGCGCCTGTGCTCCTTGCAGCCAGAGCAGAGCCAGCGCCTTCGTCTGCGCTTGGGAGGAAAGGGGAACAAGCGAGTGGGGGCTGCCGGGTGCTCCCCGGCCCGGCACTGGCATCCTTGGGGCATCTCCCTCATTAATGAGCGACGTGGAAATGGCCACGTCCATCCCATGCCCAAGGCAGCTCTCCTACTCTCCCTCCAGAAATCTCCGGAGCCCACCAAGTCTTGTTGTCTCGGTCTGATCAGTGTTTTCACTGTCAGGCATAATTTTAAACAAAAACTATTATTAGCTGGAGCGGTGGTACAGGGAGTGGGGCAGCTCTGGCACCCACCGACCGGGGCTCCATCCCCAGCACCACAGGGGTCCCCTGGGCCCCACCAGGAGTGACGCTCTGCCCCTCACCGAGAGCAGAGCCAGGAGTGAGCCCTGAGCACTAGGTGGCCCCAAAAAAATACATAAAATAATTATTAGTGTTCATAAAATAGGTATCTTTTCTTGAAATTCAAAGTTTCTGGAATTGTCAGTTGCCATGCAAAGTATATATATATATATGCAGGTTTCGGTTGTTGTTTGTGCTTGAAAGACCTAAGATCTAGAAACACTATTAACAATTCAGATGGAGAAATTTGAGTGTTCCTGTTCCCATTAAGTAGTCTTTCAAATCATACCATAGAGGAATTTTTTCGGGGGGTGAAGCAAGGTAGTTTTTATTGAAACATCTAGAAAGAAAGATAGGGCTGGAGAGAGAGCACAGCGGGTAGGGTGTTTGCCCGGGTTCGATTCCTCCATCCCTCTCAGAGAGCCTGTCAAGCTACTGAGAGTATGTTGCCTGCACGGCAGAGCTTGGCAAGGATCTTGGCAAGAATCCAATACCCGTGGCGTATTGGATATGCCAAAAACAGTAACAAGTCTCACCATGGAGACGTTACTGGTGCCCACTTGAGCAAATCAGTGAGCATCGGGAAGACAGTGCAACAATGCTACAGTGGTCTAGAAAGGTGTGAGTGGAGGGGAGCGGGAGGGAAGAGCCAGCCAGGGGTGTTCTGCATAGGGGCCGCTCCTGACAGTGCTCACCCTGGCTGCTCATCCTAGGCCTGAGTTCCGTGCCTGGGTCCTGGCAGCGCTTGGGCCCCCCAGGCCACACCTTCGTCAGGGCCCACCAGAATGACCCTTGGCAGATCTTGAGGGGACCTTGGTACCGGGTCTCTGTCTGGGGGCCTCACACACCAGGCGTATCCAACCCAGGGAGCGGGAGAAGCCTGCATCTGAGCACCGTGCAGAGGCGGGCGGGCGGGCGGGGAGCCACCTGTCTGTGGTGGGAACAGGATCACGCAGGGGCGAGGGCAGGCTCAGGCTTTGCCCAACGGGGCTTCTTCCCACCTTCTCTCCCGATGCTCCTCCCCGGCACTTCCTGCAACCCCTGTCCAGAGGACATCCGGGCGTGGGTGTCAGCGCTGGGAGGAGCACGCCCCACCCTGGGTGCCTGCTCCGAAATGGGCAGAAAGAGAATAATCTTGGATGAAGACAACATCATCCGGGATTCAAAACACCCCCTTCCCTTTGGGTTTCCCGCCCCGCGGAGACGCCTGTGCTCCAGGGACAGACAGGTTCCTGGGAGGCCTCTTCAGGGTTCCTGCCACAGTTGGCGTTGGGACTCGCAGGAAGTGACGGGGTGGGGGGTGCGTTCTGTCGGTGGCAGACGCCGCAGGGGCCGGCATCAGGTGACGGGGAGGTTGACCTTCATGTGTCTGGGTTTAACCAGCTCACAGTCATCACTTAAAGCCTGGGCCCTTGCTCGATATTCCATGGGCCCGGCCGCCGTTGTGGTGGAGTCTCCTGGCTGGTGCTGTGCCCGGTTCCCAGGGAGCACCGGCTGCAGCGAGCACGGGGTGCTGTCGGGCCTCTTTGGGGAGCCTTTGTCTCCAGGTGGGGTGTTCAGAAAGCGGTGGTGGATTTGACCTGTCGCCCCAGGTGTGTATTCCCCTATACAATGTAGCCTGCCTGGCTTCCGCTCACTGGAACAGTGACCGCTTCATGCCAGGGGACCAGGGCTGGGCCTCACTTCCCCACCCTTGGGTGGTCCTGGTAGGACAGTCAGATGAGGGGACTTCCACTTAACATTGCAAAGGCCCTTATAGCTGAGATGGGTCCTACAATTCCAACCTGTCATCACGGTTAAATTCTAATAAAGATAAAAAATATTTCCTCCCAGAACGCGAAGGCAGGCAGACTTGAGACCCGTAATCTCAGCAGAGGTCAGGTTTCCACCTGCCTCTCCTGGTACCCTTGTCAGATAGCACCACCCTAACTGTGCTCTCTCCCTCTCTCTACCTCTCTACCTCTCCTCTGTCCCTCTTTCTCTCTTCCCCTCCCTCTTTCCCTCTCTCCTTCTCTCCCTTTCTCCCTCTCAACCTCTCTCCCTTTCCTCTATCCCTCTCTTTTCTCTATCCCTCTCTCTCCATCTCTCTCCCTCTTCTCTCTTTCTCCCTCTTCCTTTTCTTCCTCTTCCCTCTCTCATTCTCCCTCTCTCACTGTCTCCCTCTTTTCCCCCCTCTCCTCTTTCTCTTCCTTTCTCCTTTTCTCCCTCTCCTCTTTCTCCCTCTTCCTTTTCCCCCTCTCTCCTCCTCTCTCCCTCTTTCACTCTCTCTCCCTCTCTTCTCTCTCTCTGCCCTTCCTCCCCCCCATTTTTTTTTTTTCTTGTCTCTGGATGTTTGGAAACTGCAGAACTCTGTTTGGAAACAAGATCAAGTCCGTGGCTAAGCGCGCGTTCTCAGGACTGGAGGGCCTGGAGCACCTGTGAGTATCTTGCCGGCCCTTCCCCAGCCCATAGGTTTGCCACGTGCGGAGAAGTCGGCTCACACATGAGGCGCATCTTTGTAAGCCAGGAAGCAAGCTAGCTGCTTCCTTCTCATTATAAGTCAGCTTCGACTCCAGCCTTGGCTCTGCTGTCTGTGCCGGAGCAGTTAGAGAACATGGCGGGCGAGTTCCTGGGAACGCAGCTGGTGGTGGGGGATTCCTCGATGCCCGTCAGGCTCGCCCTGGCCCCTGCTGAGGCAGCTGCATGCACTGAGCCTGTGTTGGCTTCCCGGAGAGTCTTCCTGGCGCATTTGGCCGCTGAGCAGCATCTCAGGAGAGTCCTGGATGGTTTCATCTCTGAATCAAGTGGGACCTTCAGTCTCCGGGGGAAGATTTGCCCATTGACTCCCTGAGCTGGTCCCAGTCAAGATCGTTTGGTTTTGTTTGTTTGAGGGCCACACCCAGCCGTGCTGGCGGCTGCTCCTGGCTTAGTGCTCAGGGGTCAAATCCAGGGCATGTGTGTGGAAAGTGTGTTCTGGCCGTTCGGAGCCATCCCCCGGCCCCTGCTCGGGGTTTCCATGGCACTTTACCGCTGGGTTGGCCCCAGAGCTGTTCAGTGCCCGTGAGGTGAGAGCCGCTTAGGAAGTAGGACAGGGGAGGCCACCCAGGGTCAGCGGTTCCTCAGCACCCCCAGATGGTCCCTGAGCCCTCCGGCCCAGACATGCAGCTGGCCTGCAGGGAACACAGGGTTGTGCGTGTCAGTCAAGAGTGCTGTTTTGCAGGAACCTCGGGGAGAATGCCATCAGGTCCATCCAGTTTGACGCCTTCGTGAAGATGAAGAGTCTGCGAGAGCTGTAAGTACTGGGACTCCTGCAGCTCAGATGATGGGGAGTAGAGACTTTCCGAGGAAGAGATGCCTTACTTCCTTGTGTTGTGATACTCTGTCTTGAAGGAAGAAAGGACCCCACATTCCAGGGAGGGGGTGGCAGTGAGCAGAGGCCACTTCAGGAGGGGCCCGGGCCAGAGAGACGGCAGGAGACAGGGCCCGTGGGAGGCCCACCCGAGTTCAGTTTCTGGCTATAGCCTGGTGCTCTCGGCGCTGGGGTCTGTGCGGCCCTCTTCCTGACCACTGGGCCAGCTGACCAAGAGTCACTGGTCCCCAGGTCCCCTGAGCCCCAGTTTATTGAGAGACCAATAAATATAGGAGGATGGGCCCAGGGGTGGGTACATGGTAAAGCAACTGTATATTCATTATGAAAGAGCTGTAAAATCCAAATGGGGAGTATGTGAGTCTTCTCTCTATATTTCTTTCAACTTCTCTGTCTTTGAAACCATTCAAATGTAGCGTTAGGAATGAAAAAGATTTAATGACGAGGGCCAGAGAGATAGTACGGGAGTAGGGCATTTGCATTTCTTGTGGCCCACCCATGTTTGATCCCCAGCCTCACATACGGAACCCCAGTTCCTGCCCAGGACTCAGGCCGGAGCTCCCCCGCTAAATGTGGGCCACCCGAACGTTTAAAAAGAAAAGGGAAAGCTCTCCTTACCTGGAAAGGGGACAGGTCTTCTCTAGGAAGAAAAGCCGGGAGAGGTTTCCCTTTGACTTCGGCTTTGTGAAGGAGCTGGGCCTGCCCTGCCCCAGTGGGCTCGGGCCCCTGGCCGTGGCCCCTCCCGCATTCGCCGCACACAGGCCCGGTGTCCCGCCTGGGCCAGGCCCTGATGGAGAGACGGTTCGTTCCACGTGGCCGTTCGCTTCTCCTCTCAGATCAGACAGCTTATGCCACAACCGCAGTCCTCCGGGTCAGTTTCCACCAGCCGTGACGAGACTCAGTGAGTGCCCCGTGCAAGGCAGCGGCACGCAGGGCTGCAGGGGCCACTGGGGCTGTGCCTGTCAGCAGTGGCAAGGTCCTACTTTTTAAAAAAAAATTTAAATTTGGGGGGAGAGTTTGGGGCCCCATGCAGCTGTGCCCAGGGGCTGGTCCTTTGTGCTCTGGAGGGACGGGCCCCTGGCAGTGCTCAGGGGTGGCCTGGACCACTCATTCTTCAGGACAGCCCTCGCTGTCCCCTTCTGAGCACTGCTCTCTGCCCTCTGTGGTGAAGGAGGACCGCTCCCCTCGGGGAGGGAGCACAGCCCTCGCCAGGCGCAGACGGCAGGCTTCCTTTTCCCATGGTGCCTGTTGCCTGTGTCTCTTCCCCACCCTGGGCCTCGAGTCTCACTTCCGCTCGCCTACCCGGGCTCCACTGCCCCTCCTGCTGGATGTGCCGGCACTGGAAGGACAACCCGTCCCGCTCTTTGCCGTGGCTGACGGGTTGCAGGGCCTGGCTGTGGCCAGCACACGCGGCCCCCCTGCCCCCTCCCCCGCCCCGTTTGCTGGGCCTTTCCTTGTGAGCAGCTCTAAGGCCCCTCCTGCCGCTGACCAACTCCACACGACTGCCCCAAGTGCAGTGCTCTGCTGCTCGCCAGATAACAGCACACCAGGCTGCCGCAGGTCTCATGTGCAAGCGCCCTGCCGTCACGGCCTTCAGGCCCATTGTTCAGACTCTGAGAAGGCGCTTCCCCAAATACCTTAACAAGATGCCTAATCTGGGTACAATGACAGACAGGAGAGGAAATTATTTTAATTTTATTGAATCACCATGAGATAGTTAGAAGCTTTCATGTTTGGGTTACAATCTCACAATGATCAAACACCCATCCCTCCACCAGTGCACATTCCCCACCACCAATATCCCCAGTATAGCCCCCCTTTCCCACCCTCCCCCTGCCTCCATGGTAGACAATATTCCCCACACTCTCTCTGCTTTTGGGCATTATGGCTTGCGACACAGACACTGGGAGGTCATCATGTTTGGTCCATTATATACGTTCGGCACACATCTCCCATCCCGACTGGTTCCTCCAGCCATCATTTTCTTAGTGATCCTTTCTCTTTTCCAGCTGTCCTCTCTCCACCTGCTAGTGAGGCAGGCTTCCAGCTATGGGGCAGTCCCCCTGGCCCTTGTATCTACAGTCCTTGGGTGTCGGTCTTGTGTTATGTTAGTTTATACTACACAAATGAGCGCAGTCCTTCTCTGTCTGTCCCTCTCTTCCTGACTCATTAGGAGAGGAGATTGTTACTGAATTGACTCATTCTCGGGTTCTCTCTGGTGTAGATTTTCTTCCTTATCTGCTGCTGACTAGCTTGTCGTCAGGTTCTCTGCTCATCCCAAGGCCAGAGTCCAACAGGAGACACCCGAACTCCAGAGGCTGGAGAGTCTAGGCGTGGGCAGGGCACTGATCTTGCCTGCAGCCAGCTCCGGTTCAGTCTCCAGCACCACACACGCTTCCCCGGGTCACTCCAGGAGTGATCCCTGAGCATAAGCGGCTGTGGCCCAGCCCTGTACCCATCTCCCAGAGTTCCAGTCCATTTGGCTGCTTCGTTCCTGTCGAAGTGAAATGGTGGGAAGAGTGTGGCCACGGCAGCACCACGACCCTGGGCGTTCCAAGAAGCACACCGGTGTCCCCGTGTTGCAGGGATAGGTCATGACAGGGAAAGCCACGCGTTTTCCTCTTCCTTCTTTCTCCTGCTGTGGACCAGCCTCTGTTTGTTGGTGCAGGGCCGTGAGGTTTTCCAGGAACGGCGAGCTAGACTCTGGGGTGACTTAGCTCTGAATGGCTCCTCGGGAAGGAATGTTCGCTGAGATGGCGATCCTAGTCTCTGTTGGAAAGGCTTGTCCTCAGTTGCTGAGAAATGAAAAAGAAAATATTCTCTGTTTTGGTTGGAGCGTCACAAAACCAAACTTGTGCATTCTCATGCTCCCTGGGCAGCGGCAATTAACGGCCCAGGCACTCTTTGGGGAGCAGAGCGACTCCCGCCAGCCTCTGGAGCACACTAGCAGGGGGGGCAGCGCATGGGCAAGGCTCGCCCGTGCCAAGGAAGCCACGGCCGCCCAGAGAAAAGGCCCTCTCAGGATGGGCTTCAGGGTTGCCCTCCCTCCAGCTGGGGTCTGGAGAGCCCCTGGGTCGCTTGGGGGAGTGGGCAAAAGCGGCCCAGAGCAGCGTGTCCGAGGGAGTGGGGGCCCCCTGGTTGCTGCCGCGCAGACCCGGGCTTTGCAGTGGATCCCTCTGGACTGGGGGGAGCGGCCCTGCTTCGTGCTCATCCCTCAGACCCTCCTTCTGTTCATCTTGCAGCCACATCAGCAGCGACAGCTTCCTGTGTGACTGCCAGCTGAAGTGGCTGCCGCCGTGGCTGCTGGGCCGGAAGCTGCAGGCCTTCGTGACGGCCACCTGTGCCCACCCAGAGTCCCTGAAGGGCCAGAGCATTTTCTCTGTGCCACCGGAGAGTTTTGTATGCGGTAAGACTTGTCTTTGTGATCTCCCCCCCCCCCCCCCCCCGCGCGTCCCCGCCCAGTTAGGGCAAGGTGGCCAGGGAGGAACTCTCCTTGATGGGACGGGGTCCTGTGGTCAGTCAATCCCAGTCCCTAGTTAGCAGTCGGCTGCAGGAGGCAGCTGCTTCTCCCCTGAAACCACACATGGTGTTGACCACACGGCCGCCTCGTTCTGTGGTTCTCAGAGGAGGAGGGAGCAAGCGTTGGTTTAGTCACAAATCCGAAGAATCCATTACAGGAAGACCCTCGTGTTATTTCAAGAGGGTTCTGGTGCCTGGGTTTTGTTGTGAATTTACTCCGTGTACGAGGCTGGGGTTTTAATGTGTGTTTCTTTCCAGCTCCAAGAATGAAAGGTTAACTACAGGAAGAAGGAGTCTCAGGAGAACAGTTGCTGTAGTAAAAATAATTCCTTGATGTTGACTTGCACTCTTGCTGTTTCTCTAAATCTGCACATGGAGCTTTAACTCTTTTTCTCCTTCTGACCATTGGAATGCAGCTCTGACCATCTATTTGGCCAGGAGTGGTTAGGACCCAAGGTTGTAAAGCACATAAAGTACTCGACAACTGAACACACACACACACACACACACACACACACACACGTTCACATACACACGTGCACACACACACCACAGCCAGATATGAGTAAGGGAGCCCTATGACCAGAAGATGTGGTGAAAGAATGAATGAATGAATTTTAAGTTATTCCTAGTTTTTGCTCTAAAGAGGAGTGAGGATGGGGTCCAGTGCCTGGCCTAGACCACAGGGCAGTGATGCTTCTGCCTCTGTCCTGCCCGCTTTCCTGAGTCCTGGACTCTACCCTGGGATGGTCCCACACAGGAGCTCCCCTGAGGGTGTGTATGGGCACTGTCCGTACTGCCTGAGGTTACGGGCATGGCAGGAATGCTGGCTGGAGCCAGGACAAGGTGCGGTCTCACTGGAGTCCACCGTCCACAGCCAGTCCTCACACTGCCAGTGCAGGCATGTCCTCTCTCCTGATCCAGGTCAGCAAGAAATTGTAAACACACTAGCAGTGGGCCAGGCAGAGGACCCAAAGGGCTGTGTATACACACTGGGGCCGGGTTCTGTTTCCCAGACACCAGTAGGTATGGTCCAGCGACCCTACCGCTACTGGAGACCCCCCCCCCCCAAAAAAAAAAAACCTCTACAAACATTGGGGCTAGGAGTATTGCAGTGTAGAGCGTTTGTCTGCCATATGGTGTCATGGTGAAGTTGGATCCCCAGCACAGAACAAACCAAAAACACTCTGTATGTGGCAGCAAAACTCCAAAAGATGCTTTCCTGGCAGATCAGTTTCATAGGACTTCACGCTCTCCAGGAAACCTAGCACAGAAATGGGGTTTATATCGACAGGAACTTTTACTCAGCCTGAGGAGGGGGCAGGGACAGACCGAGCTGCCTGACCAGAAGGGGTTCTCCGTTTGATTTTACAGAAGGTGGAGGAAGAGATAACATCAGGATATTGGGAGGTGTTCTCCCGTGCATGGAGAGTTGGTCATCGTACCTCTTCATGCATCTCATGTCTGGCTCCAGTGCCCCTCCAGAGATTTTGGTGACAGAGCAGAGGGTAACAGAGGGCAGTCAAAACCCTGCAGATGACTGAATGCAGAAGTCCCTGCACGGCCCTGAGAGATGTCCGAGGAAGCTAGTGGTGGCTTTTGGAATTGCCATTGCTTGGAACCAGCTCTCTGTGGGTGTGCCACTTCCTGCCTCTGGATGCAGGCTCTCGATTCTGAAAGTCCCGTTTCAAAACTGCTTAGGGTTGTTTGTTGTAGCGTTGTCGGAGTGTATGTAACGTGTATATAACGTGTGTCTGTTCACATGAAAAAGTACCAGTTCTTGCTGGTGACTGCCTGTTTTGTGATTTTGAATGTAACGTGTACGTGTTAGCGTATGGTTAGATGATGGGTTTTATCCCTTCGGGCCTTCCCTGCCTTTTAAGTAGAGCATTTATAAATTAGGTGGAGGACCAGGGAATGGCTCAGAGGGCCAGAGCACGTGCTCTGCGTGTGGGAGCCCCAAGTTTGCCCCTCAGCACCACACAGGCGGGTGGCTGGAGGGGTGCCCCATACCCCCAGCCAAAGATTGAATTTGTGACTTGTTGGTATTTACTGTTTTATCTTTTTGTCCCTGCATTCCTCTATCACTAGTTTCTTATTTAAATAGCTAAATATCTTATATTATGTCATTTGAATTCCCTTATGGTTTTTTTCAGTATTCTAAAATTTTGTTAGTTATAACAAAATGAGGGTTATAACAACACCCTAAAATCTAATTTAGGTTAATAGTGAAATCAACAGCATGTAAAATTTTGCTCTTAAGCTTTCCCACCCTCCTTTGTGTTATTATATATTTGTGCATAGAACACTCATGGCAATATTCTGTTGTCATTTTAAGTAATTATTTTAAATGAGATAGAAGAGAGTTATGAACGCAAGTATACTTACCCTGTCCTTACATACTAACTTATTGCCTTTAACGACATTTATCCTTTCATTTTAGTCTGGAAGATTTCCTTTAGTATATCTTATAGGGCAGGTATATTATGAATTGTCTTTGATTGATTGGATTTGAGGTCAAACCAGGCAGTGCTCAGGGGCTATTTCTGGCTCCTTGTCCAGTAGCGACCCCTGGCAGTGCTCAGGGGACTCGTATACACATATACTGTGCTGGAGTCAAAATGGGGTCCCAGCCAACACCCCACACCCCTCCTCCTGTGGCATCTCTCCAGCCCCTCTTTTTTTTCTAAGTGTGTGAACGTTTAAATTTATTTTTTGTGTGTGGGGGGTATTTTTTGGAAGTGGAATTCTCACATCCTTTCTGGTGGTGTGTCTTCCTGTTGCTTCCTGGCATCCATGGTTTCTGAGGAGAAGTCAGCGGCTGATGTTACTGGGAGACTTTGTCTCTCTGCAGTGTGTCTGTGAACCATCTAGTTGTGGATTTTTGCATTCATCCTATTTGGAATTCGCTGAGTATCTTATGTGTGTAAAAGACTTCTCTGTCAGAATTGAGAAGCCAAGGCCATTATTTCTGAAATACGCTTCCCTTTTCTTCCCCTTCAGCTTCCACCATGTGGTGTGTCACGATGCCTAATGCTGTCCCATAGGTCTCTCTCTCTTCGCTTTTCTTAATTCTTTTTATTTCCCCAGACTGTAATCTCGGTTGGCCTGTACGCATATTCACGGGACTTGCTGCCAGCCAACGGCTAGTGGACCCTCCAGTGAGGTGGCCCTTCCTTCCATGTGCTGCTGCTGCTTGCACTGTGCCGGGCATCCCACACTTGGATGTGGTGCCAAGGCTCCCGCCAGCAGAGGAGGGACCTCAGTTAGTGAGGGCAGTGTTAGGGTTCGAACTCTCAGCCTCATGCATGCAAGGCAGGCACTGTACCACTGAGCCACATCCCAAGCCCCTAGTGAATTTTCACTGCAGTAATAATAGGGTGGGCACGAGCCATAGCACAGCGGGTAGGGTGTTTGCCTTGCACACAGCCGACCCGGGTTCGATTCCTCTGTCCCGTTTGGAGAGCCTGACAAGCTACCGAGAGTATCTCGCCTGCCCAGCAGAGCCTGGCAAACTACCCGCGGTGTATTCAATATGCCAAAAACAGTAACAAGTCTCACAATGGAGACGTTACTGGTGCCTGCTCGAGCAAATCGATGAGCAACAATGATGACAGTGAAACTGATACTAAATAGGGTGTGTGCATGGCCCTCCAGATCCCTGGTATTCTGCTGGCTCATTCCATAGCTCCAATCAGCATTCAGTTAGTGACCTTGGTTTCAAGTGTCTTGGCTAGTCTGTTTCAGCTACTGTTATGGCCTCAGCAGTGCCCGCGGATTGTTTGCCCTGGACTTGAGCTTCTCGTGCTCAGCAAACTGCATCACGTCAATGCGAGTCCCTGGAATGGGACTTTCTAGGCTGCCCCAGCCAGGCCACCTGGGATCCGAAGCACAGGCCTTGGTGTGTGCCTGTGTGTGGCGGGGGTGTGGGGTGGGGCTCTAAATGCCAGCAGTCGAGGCTACTGTGGAGCCTGGAGCACAGAGATGAGATTCTGGTTCTCCTACCAGCTCAGGCGTTTTCTTGAACCCTTTGGGTTGTTGTAAGATTCTGATTATTTTCAAGAATTCCGAGAGGGCTGGTTATCACAGTTTTGGAGAGTTTTCTTTTAGTGGTGGTGCAGAGTTTAAGAAGACCTTGTTTTGACATTACAAAGCCCCTCGTGACGGCTGCTTTGGGGAGTGAGGTTGTGAAACTGACAATTTTCGATGAACTGTGTAGGCAACTAAAGCCCATTGACATCTCATAGAAATTGCTGGTTGCTGTGATAATTGCGTACTGACAGATTTGCTTCCCAGAAGGACACTCACAAAGGTGATTGCTGCGGCTGGCTTTGTAAGAGCTCGAGGGCAGGTGTCCCGGGTGTGTCCCCCAGAGGTGCTGGAGGACAGGAGCGCTGAAACATCAGACCCCGCTCAGGGGCTGCCTCAGTTTCTTGTTCGCTCGCAGGGCAGCTAGTCCCATGCGTCCTAGGAGCCTGAGGGTTCACACCGGCTCTTCTCTTCCAGATGACTTCCCCAAGCCGCAGATCATCACCCAGCCCGAGGTGACCATGGCCCTGCAGGGCGCCGACGTCCGGTTCACGTGCTCGGCGGCCAGCAGCAGCAGCTCACCCATGACGTTCGCCTGGAAGAAGGACAACGAGGTCCTGGCCAATGCCGACATGGAGAACTTCGCCCACGTCCGTGCGCAGGACGGGGAGGTGATGGAGTACACCACCATCCTGCACCTCCGGAACGTTACCTTCGGGCACGAGGGCCGCTACCAGTGCATCATCACCAACCACTTTGGCTCCACCTACTCGCACAAGGCCAGGCTCACTGTGAATGGTATGGAAGGGGAGACGGCCAGGGCGCCCCGGGTGAGGCCCCGTCACCTCTGGGAAGCCGCCCAGTTGAGGGACACACAGCTGACTGTCACAGGAATGTAGACGGAGGCAGTATCTCCACTAGATTCCTGGCCTACGGGGTTCTGCAGGGCCTTTCAATCAGTGCTCGGGGCCCAGGTGCTGCTCAGGGCCTCACACACCAGGTAAATGCACCCCAACCGCTGAACTGTCTCCCTGGCTCCCTGATGCTGAATATTCACTTCCGTGGTGCCGGGGATCAGACCTCAGGCTCACACGTCAGCAGGTGCTGCACTGCTGGGCTTCTGTGCTGACCTTTAAAGACCCCGTTACTGGAGTGGGTGAGAATGGATCCGAGCTGCGTAAACTCAGACGTCTAGTGTCTGGGTCACGCACCTCCTCATCCCCGGGAAGCTGCCGCCTTGCTCTGGTCCTGCCCTGGCACTCGAGCCAGCCTGGGGGGCCCGGTCAGCGTGAGGGGGTCCAGGTTGCCCCACCTCTCCCGCAGCAGTTAGTTCAGGGCTAGGTGAGTGGCAGACAGATGGCGGGATGATGCACAGTGTTGGACAAGAGCCTTCACCCAGTCAAGAGGGTCAGCTGGCGCTCTGCAGCTTCACACTCTTTGACTTGCTGCTGTTGTGAGTTCATGGTAGAAGATGAGAGGTGAATGGCCGGAGTGACCCCACAGCACGATATTCGTGAACATTAAGCTGCAGAGTGAAAGGTTAGCTAGATGGGGGCCCAAGTGATAGTATAGTGTGTGACTGATCCTGGTTTGATTATCCAGTATGGTCCCCCAAGCACCGCCAGGAGTAAATCCTGAGTGCAGAACCAGGAGTAACCCTGGAGCATCGCTGGGTATGGCCCAGAAAGCCAAAATGAAGTTCAGCTAACCAGATGTGGCTCAGTGATTAAGCAACTTTCCTTGCATGTGTGGGGCCCTCGGCCCCATCCCTGATAGCACTGAGGAATAAAAGAGGGTTAGCTTTGGGGTCGTTGCAAATGTTACATTTATTTAGATCTTTCAACACCACAGGCCCTGTGGCTGGCTCGTCTCAGCTGTTCTGAGGGAGTCTTTGCATTTCTAGGTTCCACAGAGAACTGGTAGTCACCCTGCTGGAGGCTCGTGACACTGGGGAGTGTTCATGACTGGGCCACCACGTGACTAGGCGCTTCCTAGGGGGCCAGTGAGCTCCATACGGGCTGCCCCCATCTCCCACACTGAGTTCTGAGGGCTGACCTGTCCCCCCTTCAGAGGCATCTTAATGGGGCACACGCCTCTGTGCCTGGCCCTGCTTCTGTCTGGGTTAATACAGGAGGCGACATCCGTCTGGCAGGCAGCTCCCCGTTCCTCTGTGAAGGCTGGCCTCTGAGGGGTGGGAGGGAACTACTGAGTTACATTCCCTCCAGGTCAGCCCGCCTCCCACCCCTGTGGCAGGGAGAAGCTGGGTGCTCCTGATCTCAGAGGGGGGGTGGGAGGCAGCTGTCGGCAAGGAGGGCGGGGAGGAAGGCTGTTTACCGAGGGCTTCCTTGACCTTTGCCCCTGACCTCCAGAAGCCAGACACTGAACTCTGTGTATCCCACAGTGTTGCCATCCTTCACCAAAATCCCCCACGACATTGCCATCCGGACCAGCAACACAGCCCGCCTGGAGTGTGCCGCCACCGGCCACCCGAACCCCCAGATCGCCTGGCAGAAGGACGGAGGCACCGACTTCCCTGCGGCCCGCGAGCGGCGCATGCACGTCATGCCGGACGACGATGTGTTCTTCATCACGGACGTGAAAATAGACGACATGGGCGTGTACAGCTGCACCGCCCAGAACTCGGCCGGCTTCATTTCTGCCAACGCCACCCTGACCGTCTTAGGTCCGTGTGTCTGTGTGTTCGAGGGCCAGAGGGGAGGGGAGGCTGTTTCTCCCTATGGGAGTTTAGGCTGTGTTCTAAAATGTGCCAGGAGTAAGGGCTTCCGTCTCTTTAGGGGCCGAATGCCAGTGAATTACGAGAGCCCCCATTGGTGCAGGATGTCATCCATCCGAACCCTTCTCGGGCGGGGGCAGGTTTCGTGTGGTCTGGGGGAGAGGGGTGACGCAGGGCTGGGGAGAAATCATCAGGCCGGAGCACATGCTTTGCATGTGGAAGGGTCTGGTTCAGTCCCCCGCTCCACAGGGTCCCCTGAGCACTGCTGGGAGCAACCCCCAAGCACCACCAGCTGTGGCTCTAGAGCTAAAACCAGAGCTGCAGGCGCACAGCAGGGAGGTCTGGGAGCAGTTCATTTTCAGGTCCGAGCCACCTAGGCCTGCCGAGAAGCCAGCTTCTCTGACTAAAGAGCTCCCGTGGCACTGCAGCGGTGTTGGGTGGCTCTTGTCCCGCAGACATGCAGTACCCCAGCCTGCAAGGTAACTGGCTTCCCTGTGTTCTTGCAGAAACCCCAGCCTTACTGGTGCCCCTGGAAGACCGTGTGGTGTCCGTGGGGGAAACGGTGGCCTTCCAGTGCAAGGCCACTGGGAACCCCTCTCCCCGCATCACCTGGCTCAAGGAGGACCGTCCGCTGAGCCTCACAGAGAGGCACCACTTCACCCCGGGCAACCAGCTGCTCGTGGTGCAGAACGTGGTGGCGGAGGACGCGGGTCATTACACCTGCGAGATCTCCAACACCCTGGGCACGGCGCGCGCTCACAGCCAGCTCAGCATCCTGCCCGCCCCAGGCTGCAGGAAGGACGGGACCACCGTGGGCATCTTCACCATCGCCGTGGTGTGCAGCATTGTCCTCACCTCCCTGGTCTGGGTGTGCATCATCTACCAGACCCGGAAGAAAAGTGAGGAATACAGCGTCACCAACACAGGTCAGCGGCTGCGGGGGCAGGGAGCTGGAGGCCTAGGTCAGCACTGATGGCCCCAGCAGTGGGGATTCTCTCCCGGAGCCGTAGTCAGGGCTGGCAGTGGCTCTCGGCGTCCTTAGCTGTTGTCACGGGGGTGCGGGGTGGTGACCTCAATGGACCCAGAAGCTCCCTCCCCAGTGGTCTCCGGGCATCTAGCCCTCGCTGTGGATACCTGGGTTCCCAGTGACGCTAACCAGGTCCCGTCCAGCGGCCGGCTCTGCTTGCTCTCGTTTGAACCTGCCGTGTGCCTGGGAACGCGGTATTGACGGTCCTCTCTCCTTGCAGATGAAACCATCGTGCCTCCAGATGTTCCAAGCTACCTCTCTTCTCAGGGTACTCTTTCTGACCGACAGGAAACAGTGGTCAGGACCGAGGGGGGCCACCAGCCCAACGGGCATATAGAAAGCAACGGTAAGGCCAGTGCGAGGCTTCTCACAGCCTTGGTCCCTTTCCTGCCAGAGCTGGCTCGGAGAACTGGAGGCCCCGCGTTTGCATTAGCCGAGTCAGCGCTGCTCCTGCGAGACTCTCAGGCTCTGTCCGGTGCCGTCCCTGTGTATTGGGCTTTGCGGCTCTTTAGTAAGACGGCAGGAACGCCCTCGAGGAAGGCTTCGGGGGGCCCTTCAGACCAGCCCACCGGACAGGCCAGCCCTGCTGGTCACTTATTAGCTCAGGAACCCACTCAAGAATGTTTTTGGAACAGATTATTATTATTAAGGTGGACTGGAGCGATAGCATAGTGGGTAGGGCTTTTGCCTTTCATGCGGCCGACCTGGGTTCGATTTTTCTGTCCCTCTCAGAGAGCCCGGCAAGCTCCCCATGGCGTATTCTATATGCCAAAACAGTAACAAGTCTCACAATAGAGATGTTACTGGCGCCCGCTCAAGCAAATTGATGAACAACGGGACGACAGTGCTACAGTGCAGTGCTATTATTAAAACCTGGGTCAGCTGCATAGAGGGGAAGTGTCCAGGTACTTCCTGAACTACTGTACCAGCCTGACAGGCACAGTTTTGAATTTCATTATCATAGTTTAGGTCTTGTTCTTTGTGGTTCAGATATATATACGCTTGTTACCCCCCCTCCTGTGTGCTGGGGCCCTTGCTTTTTCTAACAGCCTTTCCATTCCACCCTCTCCCTCCCCCCAGCCCCCATCCCAGGGCTCTATGTGAAATGCTCAGCTTAGGGTCTCTGACTGGGGGGTTCTGCTCTAGGTGTCTTTCCGAGAGACTCGGGCCTCTTCCCGGAGGCAGGCACTCATGGCGCTCCGTGCAGGCAGCCCAAGCTCTGTGTTGGCTTTACGAAGGAGCCGTGGAAAGTGGCGGAGAAAGCAGATCGGACACCTGGTGCACAGAAACTAGGTATGAGGTTACGGGTGTCACCGACGTTGCCTTTCTGTCTAACACTGAGAGCCTGGCATTTCCCCCCCACCCCCCACAGGAAGTCCTGGCCAGCCTCTTAAATCACTGATTTAGTAAGCCGGAGTTTTCCAGACTTATCAGCAACTGGAGGGCCACAGAGATAGTACAGGGGTTCAGGTGCTTACCTTGCGCCAGGTGTGCCCATACAACCTCTGCAAAATAACACAGTTCAGGCCCGAGTGATAGTACAGTGGGTAGGGTGTTTGCCTTGCACATGTTCAATCCTCGGCATCCCGTGTGGTCCCTGAGCACCACCAGGAGTAATTCCTGAGTGCAGAGCCAGGAGTAACCCCTGGTCCTTGCCAGGTGTGACGGAAAAGTAAACAAAGAAAAAAGAAAAGGAACAACTCACCAGGCAAGGCCCTAAGAAAATGGGAAATGCGCTTTTCCCTCTGGGTTCCTCTGAGGCGGGCCAGTAGACAACTGGCGCTGCAGGCAACTGTCCCAACCCGAGCGGAAAGTGGACACTCTGATGGAGAAGTGAGCGGGCAGGTGGAAGCCGCCCCTGTCGGTCGGGGCTCAGAGAGCGGACTGGGGGGAGAGGGCTGTGGAGAGCAGGTCTGTCACCAGGCCGGGAGGGACAGACATATCACGCGCAGGGATCTGATCCTTACAGGTGCTCCTGCAGTGCTCGGCGGCCCAGCTGGATGCAGTGACTGCAGACCTGACGTGGACACTTACAGCCAGGACCATGCCCTTTTCCCTCGGCCGGTGTCCAGAGAGGGGGGCCAGCCGGGCCCCCCAGAGCCCAGTGGAAGTGACCGAGAACATCCTCCGAGCACCGGGACTGTGGGTGGGTCCCACTCCGACTGCAGGGGCGCCCCCTACCCCAGTAACCACGACAGAATGCTGACCTGGAAGCAGCCACCGCAGCCCGCGGCCCCTCAAGAGGGGACAGGTAAGTCCTTGCTGTCCCCCAGGCCTTGCCAGCGTCAGGGGGAGGGGGCGTGTTTGGGGGGACTCAGATGTGATGGTCCCTCTCCTCCTTCCAGGGGGCTCCTCGTGGACGTTAGCCAGGCTGTGTGAGCCGGACTCCAGAGAACGCCCACCCTCGTCCGTGTTACCTCCGGGCAGTCCTCCGCTCCCAGAGGCCCCCGCGGGCCTGGCTGAGCTCCCCAGCGAAGGCCAGCACTTGCTTCCCAACGGACACCTCCCCCAGGCCTGCAGCGCCAGTCCTGAGTGTGCCCCGCTGATGGGACAGCTTCCCGGAACGCAGAGCGCGCCCCTGCTGTTTGCACCCAAAGTCTAGGCTCTGTCTACCTCAGCTCGGGTCACTCTCGCCCGGAGGGAGGGTAGGGGAGGCCGCGTGGAAGCCTGGTCCAGGCGCCACGGTCTGTACATAGTTTCGCTCCCATGTGGAGTGCCAGTAGTGTGACGGACTCACAGCTGAAGCACAGAAATGCAGGATGGCTATTGTGTATAAAACTCAGAAAAGTATTTGATACCATTGTACATAAGAGTTTTCAGAGATTTCATATATATATATTATATATCTTTTACAGAGGCTATTTTAATCTTTAGTGCATGGTTAACAAAAAAATTGTACAATTTTGACAATATTATTTTTCATATCAGGTTGCGGTTTTAATTTTGGAAGCAGGGGGAGGTAGTTTCTGGTGCCTTAATGCATGGATGGAATTCATAGAAACTAAAATGTGCTCCCCCAGGTTTTCGGAGGTGGGGGCTGGAAGTCCGTGGGTCTGCGCTTCGGGGGGCACGGGCGGGCTGAGGGCTCTGTGTTCAGCGAGCAGCTGGTGCGGACACTGAGCACTGCACTCCCCCTTCGCAGGCGGTCACTCGAGGAGAGAGTGTTCCTGTCTGCCAGTCAAATGTCATTCGAGGCTTTTTAAGTAGAAGCTGCTGGTGTTGGTACCTGTGGATTATTTTTTCACTAGTGACATTTTAGCTCCGCCAATAGAGTACATTGGCCGTGGAGGAGAAGGGATGGGGTCCTTCTGTTCGGGGCAGCCGAGCTTACCTCTGAGTGCCCAGAGCAGGCCTGGCCTCCCCTCCCGGACAGCTGGGCTCGGACTGTACCAGATTCTGCCCTTGGCCTGGGTTCTGGGTCTATTTGCACTTTTTAGACCTGTAGCTAACCATCTCGTGAGTGCCAATGCGTATTTCAGGAAAAATTACAATGAAACAAGCAAGGTCCTTAAAAATCTCAGAAAGCTGGTTCCTTTAGCCCAGCTGCTGAAGGTAGGTATTGACACAATGGTTACCTATGTTCAATTTTACTGTCAGCTAAAGTAAGTACAGTCCTCACTGTTCCCCAAGGTAAGCACAGTTAGAATTTTGTTCAACAGTTTGTTACTTCCACAAAATATGTGAATTTGCTGCTTCTGAGAGGCAATGTGAAAGAGGAAGTATTACTTTGTACATAAAAGTTATTTATTTATAGAATTTTGGTACAGTGTACATTGAAAAACATGTAAAAAAATATTGAGTGTCTAACAAATGGCAATGAAGTGTCTTTAATAAAGGTTCATTTATAAACACGAGGTGTGCGACTGGGGTCATTTCCTCTGCATTCACCAGCATTGCTTTATTTCATTCCAGAGCTGCTCTTACAGATGGCGTTGTTCTACCCTTAATTACTTTTTTCCCCCCAAAAGGAATCCTCTGCTATTAGTGCTCCAGGGAGACCCGACACCACTGGATTCCTGAGATTTCTCGCTAAATGTTTCTGACACCTGCAGTTTATTAGACAAGTGAGCAGTGGTAATTTTCCATCTGGTCCTTCCGTGCTGGGCTTCTAACTGCAGGCCGCAAGCCTGACTCGGGGTAAAGAAATGAGCTGCCCAGGCCCTGAAGCCAGTTGGGCACCTGGTCACTTGAGCTGGGGCATCTCGACACCGCTCTGGAAACAATACAATAGTGTGTTCTCAAGGGTGAAACCTGAGGGCCAGCAGAAACAGCAGCCAGGTTACACAATAGGATGCTGGTCACGCACCTGTGCTTCATCCGGTAAGCAGAACTCTTGAGTTTACACAATAGGGATTAAACCTGGCAGAAATACCCAGCCACAACTCTCTCCCCCAGTCGCCTTTGTTTCTGAGCCATAATCACCTCCCACCGCACGTTGCCATCAAGCTGCAGGAAATCAAAAAGCAGATACAAATCATGCCAAAGCTCTAGGGGCCTGGCATTGGCATTACTCAGCCAAGAGGTTCTGAGAAGAACCATCCAGAGTCTTCTCTCGGTGTTTTGGCCAGACAGGCTGGGGACATCGTGGGCCCAGCGCACAGAAGAGGCCTCGCCGTGTCCTCACCTCGGCAGAGCTGTGCTGCTCCGTGGGAGGGAGGCGGGCCTCAGAGCAGTCCCCTTCTCAGAAGGAGCGGGTGCAGAGGTCTCAGGGGCGCTCCGTGCCAAGTGCCAGCAGCAAGTGGCGAGTCTGGTCATAAGCCCCGAGAAAGATGAACCCGCCCAGGCTGATGGCCGCCATTCGAGGGACGACACCTGCAAATAATCTGCGGGGGGAAAGCAGAAGGATTGGCTTTTTTTCTTTTTAGAGCTGTGTTTAAAAAAAAAAAAAAGGTTAAATTCCAACGGCTGCAGCTTGTTCAACTCAACACACCATGCTCATTAAAGCCCACACAACACTTAGAATGTGTGTATTTTCTCCTTTGAGAATGCCACTGAACTGCATTCCCAAGTCGACTTGTTGAGGTCTGAGCCCAGCTGTTTGCAGGCCCGCGTCTAAACGGGGGGCAGCTCACTCTGAGCACGCACAGTGAAGTAATTAGCCAAGAAACCCTAGCGGAGCCCACCTCAAGCTCTCACACATTCTTCATCTTTTAGAACTGATGCAATCACTACCCCCCCCCCCTCCACACACACACACACACACACACACACACAATACGGGCATCAGAGGGCTGGACTAAAGGGAAGCTGGGAGGTGGGTCCATGGCAACCGAGGCTGCTCTAGGTGTGAAGAGCACCCGGCACTCTTGACTTTTTACTTGTTTCTGAGGCCGACACATGTGGCGTAATAGACTCTTCAGGAATCACCTGCTTTCTCTTTTCTCTTTTGCTGAAGGAAAAGACAAGCTGGGGGAGACAGCCGCCCCCCAAACCTCACCTCGGTGCTATGGACGGCCGTCTCGGCCAGGGTTGCAACTTCGGAGTAAAGAAATGTAAAGAGAATGAACCGTGACTGGAAGGAGATTAATCCTTTAAACATCTGTGGACAGCGCGGGAAGAGTTTTAAGAGACTGTCTCATGCCATCTCAGAGAACAGGAGCCGGACACGTCTGCCCTCGGGCTCACACAGGCCGGAAGGCACTGGGCAGGCAGACCCGACAGCAGTGCGGGAGCCTTCGGTGCCCCGGCAAGAAAAGACACAAACTGGGCTCTGAAAATGGTCCTGAATGAGCAGCGTCACTCCCTGCCCACCACACGTGGGGCTGGGCCGAGTTTTCTCTGGACGGGGGACTCTCACCTGTGGCCCTCAACACTCAGCAAAGTCTTCCTTTTGTTGGCAGAGAAACCATTCAGAACTAGTGAAAAACCTTTGGATTAGGTCTAGGAAAAAAAGCTAAAAGGGTCAAGTCAAAATGTGCATCATCTCAGGTTAGCGGAAACTCAGGGGGGCTGCACACTTGTACCTGCAAGGAGACTGGGCTTTGGGGTAGTTTTGTGGGTTTCATTAAGTTCTTAGCTCAGGAGTCATAAATATGTAAAACACTGCACAGGAAGTCAGAACCATTTTCTTCCTGAGAAGTATCGCTGCAAGGTCTACGGAAGACCAAAACTAGAACCAGAAGGAAGGTCGCTGAGCTCGGCCGTGTGCACGGGACCTGTGGGAGGGGGGAACTCCTGCCACACCACTCAGCCACGGTGTCCTCTGGGCCCGAAGGACAGCCGCCTCCCCCTGCCCTGCAGTGAGGGGGCCCTGGAGGGCGGGTCCAGCTGCCGTGGACCCCGCTGCCCCCAGTGCACCCACTTGCAGGCAGCGGCTTGTGAGCTGAGCAGAGCCGTGATCCCGTGACCACAGTCAAACGCGACAGCAAACGGAAATCGGCTCGAGTTCGGCCGCGCGCACCGCGGCAGCCAACACATGAAAGGCACCGGCACGTTCAACAAAAAGCGGGCTGACAAACGGAAGGAACGGCGGGTAAATGGGCGTCCCAGCTGCGCGCCTGCTCTGGGCCGAGTGGGCACGGGGTGCTCCTCTTTCAAAGGAACCCCAGTTCGCCCCCGAGCATGGATTCCAAGTGAGCACCCAAACACAGCCCCTCCTCGCAGTGAGCCGAGTCTCGGCGCTCTGCGGCCCCTGAGCTGGCAGCCCCCGGTCGGAGCAGCTCTGCTTGGTGGGCGAGCCTGGCCGGGCCCCCTGCTGCTCTGCGCAGCTGCCCCCACACCTGCAGGGTCTTTGGCTTTTTGTCCTAGTTCCCTTGCACATCAGCTTCACAGGAAAGAACACTGGCGAGCTGCGTGGTAAGCGCGGCTGCCTTCCGCTCAGCACCTGCACACGGAGGGCCGAGACTCAAGAAGCTGCCGGGAGACAAGCCCGGACCCTATCCCCTATCTGCCATTCTAGAGCTGACACGCGGGCACAAGGGTAGGCCCTTGGCACCCTCTGACACCCCACAGCGGGCAAGGCAGGCTTCTGCTTCAAGCGTCCCCCATGGAGATGCCTTCTCCCGAGTGTGGTGAGTGCTACGGAATGAGGCGCCGCCACACAGCACCCCGAGAAATGGCGAGTGGCCGTGGTTCAACTAAGGCCTGACCAAGAGTTGCCGGAGAACGTGCTATGAAGCAGACTAGACCAGACGGTGAGACCTGGCGGTTTGGGTGTGTGACCTAAAACAAACCACCACGTAGGACTTCTCCGCAGCTGGAGCCCAACCACTGTCCGAAGCCAGGAATTCCATCTGCTGCATTTTAAATACGCTGCCATAGAGCTCCTTTCTTTTTTTTTTTTTTTTTTTTGCTTTTTGGGTCACACCCGGCGATGCACAGGGGTCACTCCTGGCTCATGCACTCAGGAATCACCCCTGGCGGTGCTCAGGGGACCATATGGGATGCTGGGATTCGAACCCAAACGCCCTACCCGCTGTGCTATCACTCCAGCCCCCATAGAGCTCCTTTCTCTCTCTGCACCATTTCTTCCTTGTCTGAACCCACGTGAAAATGAACAGGCCTCAACTCTGCAGGGCCGGCTGTGCATTAGTCACGGCACGCGCCCGTGCACGCTCGGCGATTCTTCCCAGCCAAACCCAGTCCTTGTCTCAAAGTCCTCAGCCTTTCAGACGACTAGCAGCAAACCACGTGCCCAATTCAACAGCCAGATCGAACATGCCCCCTGCGTCCCCTCCCCTCAACCTGCGCAAGCTCCCAGTTCAAAACTCCCAAGAAGGATGGGGACATTCCGCACAAATCTCACCAGGGGCCTGACCAACCTGTTTTGCTGAAACAAAAACCTGGGCCAGGAAGGATGGTACGGGGGTAGGGAACTTGCATGCCACCAACTCAGCTTTGATCCCCAGCACCACATGTAGTGCTGTGAGCACCTCCAGGAGTGATCTCTGAGCACAGAGTCAGGAGTAAGCCCTGAGCAATGCAGGGTGTGGCCCCCAAACCACCACCACCACCACCACCACCAGCAGCCTGCTAAAATGTACACAAAACTAAAATCAAATGCACAGCCAGCGCGGCCAGGACGAGGGGGTGGCATGCAGCCCCCTCAAGATCCTCTCTTACTAAAGCCCGAGGAGGCTCTCAACACTCCAGGAAAGTCCCTGCAAACGTGTCCTGGGAAACCACAGCTGCAAAGGCAACCTCAGACAATGCTCAGAGCAGAGGGAGCGCCCCGCGCAGACAGGAGCAGGAGGAGAGAGGCAGGAGGGGCCGAGAGTCTTACCCCGACAGCCCCTGCGCCTGCCACACCCCGTGCAGCGCGGACAGCACGTTCCCGCTCGCGGCGCTGGAACCAGCCTGCAGAAGGCACAGGAGACACTCGTTACCTTATGAGCCCCCCACAGCTCACAGCTGCCTCGGCCCAGACAGTCCCAGACCCGGAGGGCGAGTCTCTCGGGGCACGGGGAGCCCAGGCCTGGCCCTCGGACCCGGGGAAGCAGTCACACCCGGGCTCGAAGGAGGCTGCCTCCCTTCTTGCCCTCTCTCGCTCCTGACTGGGAGCTCACCCAGGGGTAATTCATATCTACAGATTTAACAGGAAAAGAGTGCACACAAAATTCACCGTAACACATTTCATTATAAGGACCATGTTCCACTGATATCCTCAGATTGGGCCTCGGTCAATTTGCATACTAGAAACTGGCCCCAATCTCTTCCTCTTCTGTTTCTGGGCCACACCCGACTGTGCTCAGGGCTTAGTCTTGGCGTTGCACTCAGGGGTTACTCCTGGCCTTGGGGAATGTATGGGGTGCTGGGGGTTGAGTCTGGGTCAGTGGCATGCAAAGCAAGCACCCTGTTCACTGTACTATCTCTTCGGCCCTTCTCTTTTTCACAGGCTTGCCATGTTACTTTTTGTCTTGATTCAGATATTACATTTATGGCATCCCTGAAATGTTTGTTTAGCTTCTAAAAAAAAAATCTTATTTTTCATGGAAATTAAGAAAAAAATCCTAGCAAATACTCTAATTCACACAGCAAAGGCCCATCACTCTGCAAAGCCCCCATCTAGCACGCGTCACTCCACGAGCCTCGGGTGAGTTATCCGGGAAATGGGGGCTCAGGGGTTGGGGATGTGGCTCACATGGTAGAGCACGGGCCAAATGAGGCCCAGGTTCCATTCCGGACACCCAGGTCCCCGGGCCCTGACGCAGCGACGCTGCCAGATGGGCACGCTGACAACTGAAAACAGTCTGAGGGGCAGAGGCCCCCTGCCTTACTGGCTTCCAGCTGAAAGTGACTGAAAGTGACTGGCCACTGCTTAGTCCGCGTCTGTTCCATCCGTGGCAGCTAAGAGTCACGCCAGTCACCTTGCATGCATACAAGCCTTGAGCTTCAAGCATCTGCTGTGTTTACACATTAGTTTACCCCTTACCTTCGCCAACATGATTCTTGTTTTTGCTACGTCCAGCGGTGTGGTGACCGCAGCCGCAAATCCACCTGTGTGAGCGGAAAGGCCAATATTCAGCGGGGTGCCATCTGCTGCCTTCCCCGACGGCCTCAGACTGTTATGCCCTAAGTACGTCGAACTCTGCCAGGCATCGCTTCCTCCTCCTCATGCTCTGAGTGACGTCGGCCAGCCGAGCACTGGGTCTCACTGAGACTGACCAGATTCTTCCAGGGAAGAGGAAGTCTTGGGAGTCTCCCGTCACTAGCACTCTGGCAACAGCAGGTTGGAGCATGCATCCTGTCAGGGTCAGTCGTGACGCACAGGTGCCCTGCTGGCTCCCATCCCCTGTTCTTATGCTCCGCACATTTCCACACCACCACTGCCAAACCAGGGGCCCAAACCCCACAGATCTTACAGGGGGCTACAGATGTGGAGAAGGGAACCAGGAAGCTGTTTTCGATACACAGGAAACACAGTCAAGGGCCCAGGAGTTGCTCAGGGGCTCAGAACACCCTCCTGACCTGAAGCACGGACTCTGCACGCTGGAGCCCTGGGTTCAATCCCGCCTGTACATCCTGAGAACCTCGGGAAGTAACCCCCACACCAGGCTGGGAGGAGTCTCTGGCTGCACCGGGTGTACTTCCCACCCCAACCAAAATGCACACCTTCCTTGCTAGCATGTGGTCAGGAATTCAGCCCCGTGGGGATGCCCCTCAGGGAGCACTGTGGGTGGGTGCGTGAGCACCACAGGCAGGGGTGGGCGCTGCTCATCTTCACAACATCAAAAGCAGCAAAGGGAAGGGAAAGGGGGCTGAAAGAAGTGGATGTGATGCCTTTGTAGATTCCTGACTAGAAATGAAAACAGAATCTGAGGAGCAGGGTCTGTGGTTCAAAGGATTAGAAGAGCAGATTTTGGGGATTGAGTTTACACAGGTTTCTCTAGAAAGCCACGGCCAGCAACTCTGTGAGTTTCAGGCGGCTTCTGAATGTGGACAAAACCTTCCGACACATCTTAACACAAAGGTGACTGCAACAGGGGGCGCATACTTGATCCCTGGCACTGCATATATCCATCCTTTCACTAATACTATGGGCTTGTGTCTTGTACCTAACCAAAAAGCAAGCACAAAGTGTAATGGGAACTGAATGACAGATACAGTCGTGACTGTCACCAGGCCAAGATGGTTGTGGGTCTTCACTGCAGCAGTGTAGTGAAGGCACTGGGTGGAGAGCAAACAGCTATTCTGCCTTCACGCCACACCACTTGGAGGGAGGGAGGCTACTCTTATGTCATCCTTCACACAGTGTTCTTTTCAGCTCTTTAGAAAGTGCCCATCTCTGAGTGCCCGAGAACAGATGACTGGTTAAATAAACTTTGGTACATCTACAAAATGGAATACTATGCAGCTGTTAGAAAGGATGAAGTCATGAAATTTGCATATAAGTGGATCAACATGGAGAGTATCATGTTAAGTGAAATGAGTCAGAAGAGAAGGACAGACATAGAAAGATTGCACTCATGTGTGGAATACAAAGTAACAGAATGCAAGACTTATACCTAAGAATAGTAGAGATGTGTATCAGGAGGATTGCTCCACGGCTTGGAAGCTGGCCACACATGCTGGGGGAAAAGGCAGCTCAAATTGAGAAGGGAACACCAAGAAAAGGTTGCCTGGAGGACCCGCTCAGGATTGGGGATGCGAGCTGAAAGTAGACTATAGACCGAACATGATGGCCACTCAATACCTATATTGCAAACCACAACACACAAAAGGAGAGAGAACAAAAGGGAATGCCCTGCCACAGAGGCAGGGTGGGGTGTGGGGAATGAAGTGGGGGTGGTGAAAGGGATGCTGCGACCATTGGTGGTGGAGAATGGGCACTGGTGGAGGGATGAGTACTTGAGCATTGTATGACTGAAACATAAGCACGAAAGTTTGTAAGTCTGTAATGGTACCTCACGGTGATTCACTACTAAAAAATTAAAAAAAAATAAAGGAGTGCCCATCTCACTTCAGCCCCTGGAGGCTGAAAATCCAGAAAGCCCTTCGAGATGCATTTCTTTGGGGGGTAGAGACCTGCCTGGAGATGCTCAGGGGCCACTAGCAGGCTCAGAGACTATATGCAGTGCCAGGGACCAAACAAGGGCTGGCTGCATACAAGGCAGGTGCCTTCACCCATGGATCTATCCAGTAAGGTAGATTTCTATGTTTCTTTTTTAAAAAAATTTCTGGCTATACCCAGTGGAGCGCAGAAACAAGTGCCAGGGACAACACGCTGACTTTTCCTGTGTTTGGAAGATTCCAACAGGTTTTTCCTTTGTCACCCTGATGACCCTCCACCCTGTTCTAGATTTCAACCATAGAGACCCTCTCAGAGAATGGGGGGATGTCACAATAAAATTAATTTATTATCATAAAAGAATACAACAATGTGGAAGGTTGGGGAGATAACACAGTGGGTAGGGCACTTGCCTTGCATGTAGCTGATTGGGTTTGATTCCTGGCACCCTAGATAGTCCCCAAAGCCCTGCCGGGAGTGACTCTTGAGTGCAGACAGAGCCAGGAGGAATAGCTGAGCATTGCCAGTGTCCCCACCTCCCTGGCCCACTTAAATAGGAAGAGATAAGGGTATAATTCTAGTACACAAATGGACAGAGGCCCAACCAGGACTGATCTCTGAGCACCGAGCCAGGAGTAAGCCCTGAGCACCACTGCACTGGGTGTGGAAAAATATAAAGAGCAAAGAGTACTAGATTAGTAAATATCGCTATAGCACATTAGAGACTATAGTAATAAATGTCATCACGACCTAGACTGAATTATGGTTTTACGTGTAAAGTTATGTTTAGAAGTTAACTTCAAGTGATAAAGTTGGCAAAGCACTTTTCCTTTTTGTTCCCTGCTTTAACCCCTGACAGAAGCCAAGGGAATTTCTGAGCGTGACAAGCCATCAACACCTCCAGTCGCAAGGGGCACTGCTGGGAATCTGTGCCAAGCAGTTTATGAAACAAGCCCGAGCGAGGGAGCCGAGATGGCACCGAGAGAGGGGCATCGCTTGCGTGGATTTCACCAGCTGAAACGAGGAAAGGTACTTGGGGCCCGGAGAGCCAGTCTCTGACCCAAGGGCCAAGTTCTATCTTGGCGTTCAGGACCCTGCAGGGCTGCGGCGGGGCATGTAGGGAGCTTACTGGCCCTTCCAGGGTGGCTGGGGAAAGCCACGCCCCCCCACCTCTCCAATGGACAGTGCACAAGGTGGCGACAAACTCATAAAAAGTCACTTTGTCACAATTTGGAAATGCCAGATCACATTTTCAGAAAGATCTTGAAAGTGTAAATGTGTTCCTCAGGGCTAACGTTTGTCCCCAAACTTTTAAAAATAAACAAGTGCTGTATTTATTGTACTTAATTAACTTATGCTAAATATATGTGGCATTACTGACAGGGTATTGTTGGTTTTTTTTCAACCTTGGACAAACTCCTTTACTTATCAGAATGTCTGCCAAGGTCTGTACTGAAGGAGCTTTTTCCTCCACATGCTATCAGAGGCAATGATGGAGTGTCGAAACTTGGTTAATAAAAATTTACTCCTTTGCTGCGAGCAGTGTACTGGGATGAGTGTGAGAGTGGCTTTTCTTTTACTGGGTGTCAGCTGAACCGCACAGATCACAGGGTGCTGTGGCATATATACTCTGCCCCAGCTCTGGAGAAACCACCTCAATAAGGAAACTGGCATGAAGAACACCTCATCTCATTCCCCAGCGGGGGCAGAACAGAAACGTGAAAACTTTGTCCATGGGCCGGCTAGGCCTGCACAGGATGTGCGACTGGGCGAACCCCACCTTGCAGGCCGGGCCCTGGCCTGGCCAGCACCGTCCCTGAGGCCTCCCCTAGGGGTGCTACCACAGAACTGCGTGTCTGAGCAGAAGCTTCCTCGCTCTCCCCTTCTACTGTCAGAGCCTGTTCCCGTGGGCGGTGACGCTGCGCTGGATTCCTTAACAGAAACAATGCATTTGTGAACACAGTTTAGAACTGGCTCCTTAAGAAATGAAATGCATGGAATTCCCTCTGATGAGGCCATGAGCCAGGTGTCCTTCCTTACACATGGTGACATGTCCCTAATGCTCACTTGGTCCCCAAGAGGGAGTCACGCAAAAAACACACATCTCTCTTGGGGGAAAAAAAGACTCCTAACCTCTGGAAAATTAACCAAGACCCCTGACTCATTACACGCAGCCAACGATCACATGACAAGTGCAAACAGTCATCACGATCGGGCTGAGCTGGCTCTGCGAGTCAAATAGATCCGATTATTAATATGAATCCTGTAAAATACACTTTCTTAACCATCCCAACAAAAGGCCTAATCTAAGCATCATGAGACACAAGGAAAAATAACTTTTTGACAGCTTGACTCCCTAGACCTACAAATCTCTTGGTTTACTGGCTTTGCATCTAAACTGGCAGTTTGCACCTCTCTGCAAATCTCCATGTATTTCAACTATAATTCCAGTTTACCTTCCTTTTTAATTCATTTTTTAAAAATTCTTTAACTTTTTAAATTCTTTTTAAAAAGTAATTTATTTTGACTGTTTTTTGGGGTCACACCTGGCGATGCTCAGGGGCTACTCTTGGCTCTGCACGCAGGAATTCCTTCTGGCAGTGCCTGGGATGTCAGGGATAGACCCTGGGCCGGCCTCGTGCAAGGCCAACGCCCTCCCTGCTGTACTATCACTCCAACCCCTACTTTACCTTTCTTTGCAACAAAATCTACTTCTCTTTTCGACTGGCCAACCCATCTCTCGCTATTCCCTTCAAGCCCCTGCGTCCTCACCCAAACTGCACTGGAAAATTCAGAGGACTCGGTAACGGGGAGCACACTCCGGCACCTTGCGCTGTGCTCTGGCCTAAGGCACAGATGTTTCTATGTCCCTCTTCTCCGCAAGCGCAGTCTGGCCCGGGGGTGCTGAGGTGCAGCCTCTGCTCTCCCGGCACCAGTTAATCTGCAGCCCCGTCAAACCTGTCACAGCAGCCGTGAATCACTGCTTCCTGCGCAGACCGCATCAAGCCCCTGAGCACAGCTTGCGGCAGACAGCTGCGTGCCCAGCCCACACCCATGGCAGCCTCTTCCCACAGAGGAGCTGATAAATCAACTCCAAGATCAGCCCAGGGCCTGAGTGAAGGCTTCAATAAAGATAAAAAGAGAGAGAAAAATTTGTCGAAAACAAATTGCTTGTCTTTCAAGCAGACACCTTCGGAGTAGCTTCCTTTCTTCCTCTCCACCCTCTCCGACACTGTCTTTTCTCGAGCCCTGAGTGGAACTCCCTTCATCTAAACAATCTGGAAATCCTAAAGAATGTTGTTTTTGCATCGTTAATATTTTCACATTTTTCTCTCCCTCTTTGGTCTTGCCCGGTATAATGTAATCCTTTGCACCTGCAAAAGCTCCGCAGACAGCCGACTGCCAAGAATCCACCGCCCGGTCCTGCCTCCAGGACCACAGGGCCTGTGTTGGAAGAGAAAGAAAAACACAAGTTGTTAAATATTTGAATTTATCGGAACCTCCTGTGGGTGAGCTCTGGGGATGGGAACTTAAGTGAGAAGCTATTTTGGTGGCATTCCTCACTGATGACATAAGTGATTTTCCCAAGGTCTTGACTGCTTTCTAAAATAAGTCACAGAAGTGCGGGCAAGAGCTGAATCTGGCACTCAAAGGAAGCAAGTGTGCACGTGTGTGTGTGCGTGTGCGTGTGTGCGTACATGCGTGCATGCAGAGTAGAATAGAGATCTAGCTAAATAACAACTGTAAATGTTACCAGACTGCACGCCATAGACATGCTACCCACCTTAGCCCAAGAGTCACATACACCTAATTCCTCAATCCTTTTTTCAAACTATACCCATACTGCACAAACTTGAAGGAGGTTAATTTTGTATCAGTTTAAAACTGTGTCAAAACATTCTTGAACGTTCACAAGTGGAGGGCTCCACAAACACCGTTTCAGACAAGGGAAATGATGGCAAAGTGATGCTGTCTCGCTCTACTAACAACGAGGGGACTGGCGTGACAGCACGGTGGTCAGGGCGCTTGACTTGCACACAGCTGACCCATTTCGATCCCCAGCATTCCATACGGTTATCTGAACCCTGCCAGGAGTAGTTTCTAAACTCAGAGCTGGGAGCAAGCCCTGAGCATGGCTGGGTGTGGCCTCTGCCCCCGCGCCCCGCCCCCTCAGATAATGAACAGACACATCCTCCAAGAGATGTTCTCCTGGGGCTCAGGCATCTCCCGCTGGCGTTCTTGGCCAAGTGGGCCCCGTGCATCAACCTGCTGCTCAGGGCGGTGCCAACAGCCTCCGGGGCTGCACCTGGCGATGCTCAGGGGACCACGTGGTCCTGAGTCTGAAATGGTTTGACTGCCTACAATGCATGTGCATATACCTGAACCCCAGTACTATCTTTCTGACCCTGCCATTTTGTTTTTGCATTGGGGTCACACCCTGTGGTACTCGGGCTTACTCCTAGCTCTGTGCTCCCTGGGGTCAAACCTGAGTGGTATGCAGTTAGTGGTATGCATCTAAACCTGAGTAAGGTGCAAGGGAAAGCCTTACCCACTGGACTATCTCTCTAGCCATTACGTTTTAAAACCTGACTTGTTTGGGTTTTTTTTTTTTTGGGGGGGGGCCACACCTGGTGGTGCTCAAGGCTTACTCCTAGCTCTATACTCAGGGATTTTTCGTGGGGGACTTGGGGATCATATGGGGTGCTGGGGATCAAACCCAATTTGTCAACGAGCAAGGCACGTGCCTTTCCTATTATACTCTCTGACTTCTATATTTAACTTGAAGGAAACTGTCCAAGTATTTTTCACAGTGCTGTCCCATCTTACATTCCAGCCAGTTCCAGCTTCTCTACATGAATCATAACATTTCATATTGTTGTTATTTTTCTTTTATTTTAACCATTCTAGTAGGTACGTGGTGGTACTTTAATGTAGTTCTATCTTGTATTTTTTTTTCTTTTTTGGGGTCACACCTGGTGATGCACAAGGATTACTCATGGCTCTGCACTGAGGAACCACTCCTGGAGGTGCTCAGGGGACCATATGGGATGCTGGAAATCGAACCCGGGTTGGCAGCGTGCAAGGCCAACACCCTACCCGCTGTGCTATCGCTCCAGCAACTGATGGACAAGAAGCACACAATGGAGAAGAGAAGAAAGAAGGCTTCGCTCACAAAGTGCCCCTAGGGGAAAATTTTTGGTTGCCAGAAAGTGGGAAAAAGACTCAGATGGCTTAGGACAAGTTTAAAAATACAATCTCCACAGATAAGCAAGTGGCTCCACTATCCCCTGGCTAAAATAATGTAATCTAAGAATATATCAATGCCAGTTTGTATCTGAAAAGGATCCCAGCAAAATATCTAAGAATGGAAGGTTTAAAATCAAGTAAGAATCTTCAATCACAGAGCATGACAGAAAGAACAAGTCTGACGAGCATAATAAACACTAATAAAGAACGTTAGTCCCAAGCTTCCCACCCATGAATGTGATCACTGATTATACTAACTCATGGGGTGCAATCATCTTCAGAGGTAGGCACTACTGCTTTGCTTTGTTTTTGTTTGGGGGCCACATGTGGCGATGTTCTGGGTTTCCTCCTGGCTCTGCTCTCAGGGATCACTCCTGGTGGGCTTAGAGAACCACATGAGGCATTCGGAACAAAACCAAGTCGGCTGCATGCAAGGCAAGAGCCCTGCCCACTGCACCGTCGCCCCAGCCTGGTGCACACGCCATTTTATCCTCATTCTACGCATATGCAAGTTGAGGCTCAGAGAAGTTGAGAAACAGTGATTAGTAGAACTAGGATGTGAACTGAGACAACCTGGTGGAGTATAAAGACACGTAAACATGGACCTAGAGACTATAACCACCTGGACCGGAAACAGGGTGGGATTTATAAGTCACTGTATCTCCTCATTCAGACAATCCACATCAATACATCACTAGAATGACATGGAAATATCCCGGTGGGGCACAGGAACTGGGCGGGGGGCGGGGGGACAGACGGCCAGTCTTGCAGGGGTTTGATTCTGGGCACGATCCTATAGCTGTGTGTGATCCCCAACATCACAACAAAATGTGTTGGCTCCGGCACACCACAACCAGCTGTGCAGCCGTCGGCAAGCACTGCGACTACAATGGGCAATCCTCGGTGAGACCACAAACCCAGGGCCACCGTGCACGAGACCCCCGGCCATCACAACAACAAAGGTGAAATGAACAGGGATGACAAAAAAGCAAAACACAAAAATCCAACAACTATCCAAATGAATGAACTATGTCAATGCCCTAAACACTGTGCTTTATGATGTGAATTTGTGACATTTTTTCTTAAGTGAGGACTACAGAAACTTCAGAAAGGAATGATAAAGATAGAAATATCTACAAACAATTTATTTGGGAGCAACTTTAAACTCCTTAAACAATAACCTGACTTGTAAAAGGCGCAGTAGACAGATTATGAAAATATTCTGAAATTAAACTTTTGTTCATGTACGTAAAAATTCCAGAGGACTTTCACAGCAAAAACAGGCTGGAAAAACAAGAAAGGTTATTTACAGGAAAGGTAAATACTATTCATGGTGTTTAAACTAAACACCATGAAACTAAACTCGGCCAAGGGAACACAAATACAGTATAGCCAATGGTATTAGTGATTACCACTGCCAATATCAGTTATCACTTACTAAATATAAGCCATGTTTCAGGCTCTATGCTACAGATTTTACATTTTTTCATTCAATTTTGAAAAGTGGATAGTCTATGCAAAACAACAAACAAAAACTAAAAAAAAAGAAACTAGCTTGATGTCAAAAAAATAAAAAGGGTGCTTAAACATTAAGGGCTTGTCTGTTTCAAAAAAGAACCTATCTGAACATCAAAAAGAAATTTAATTGGTATAGTTTCTCAACCTAAATATTTCATTCCCATAAAGATCTGATGGTCATTCTTGTATGTGTTTGTTTTAATTTGGGGCCACGTCCAGTGCTGCTCAGGGCTTGCCCCTGGCTCTGGCTCTGTATTCAGGGATCACGTCTGGTGGTGCCTGGAAGACTATATGTAGTCTGGGACCAAACCAGGGATGGTCACGTGCAAGGCAAACACCTTACCTTACCTGCTGTCCTCTCTCTCCAGCCTGGGATCATCCTTTAAAGACAGGTACATGAGCAGGTGGATAAGGGTAAGGGACAGAGGCAGGCTGGGTGTGTGTGTGGGGGGGAGGGGTTGGTAGGAGGGAAACCGGGGGCACTGATGGTGGGAAATGGACACTGGTGAAGGGATGAGTGCTCTGGAACACTGTATGACTGAAACCCAACTATGAACTTAGTATCTCACGGTGATTCTGTCACTGTCACTGTCATCCCGTTGCTCACTGATTTGTTCGAGCAGGCACCAGTAACGTCTCTCAATGTGAGACTCATTGTTACTGTTTTTGGTATATCCAATACGCCATGGGTAGCTTGCCAGGCTCTGCCGTGTGGGCGCGATACTCTCGGTAGCTCGCTGGGCTCTCTGAGAGGGGCGGAGGAATCGAACTCAGGTTGGCAGCATGAAAGGCGAACGCCCTACCGCTGTGCTATCACTCCAGCCCCACAGTGATTCAATTAAAAAAAAAAGTAATTAAAATTAAAAAAAAGAAGAGAGACCAACTGCAGAGTCCAGATTATGGAGACTGTGAATGAAAATAAGAACTTACAAAGCTGTTGCCTTGTGCTCACTTATTTAATCCAATGAAATGAACCAGTTTCTTTCCCTTTTCAAATTAAAAGAAATCAAGAATTTGAGATGAATTCACGCACATGTATTTATATTTTATGTTAATGTGAAATTTAAGTTTCAGTAATGAGTCCACAAGTTCAAAATGCTTGCTTTAGCTTCTGTGGTTTGCTTAAATTTCCCAAACACAGGTTGATGGGGGAATCTGTGCTTGTTCCTGGTCACGCCTCCTCTGTGCCGGGAGGTGCTTGAGGGGTGGAGGGTGAAGAGGAGTAATGAGGTGCCGAGGCCGAGTCTCCCCCACACTCAGCCTACTGAGCTCTCTCCAGCCTCGGTTTCCTTCTGAAACAATTTTAGACTGAAAGCAAAGTGGCAAAAACCTAATTCCCATAACCCCCCTGCCCACCTTCTCCTAGCGCTAACATCTATTACGGTCGGGGGGAGGGAAGGGAAGGAGAAACAGTATAGCTGGTAAGGCTGGGAAGATGCTCTCCTTGCACATGGCTGACCCTGGTTCGATCACGGGCACCACATATGGTCCTCCGAGCACTGCAAGCAGTGAGCCCTGAGGACAGAGCTAGAAGTAAGCCCTGAGCATAGCCAGGTGTTGCTCAAAAATAAAACACTGTGCCATTATCAGCACAAATTACAGTTGGCACGCTCCACTCTCACCCGTAGTAGAATTTCGTCAAGCATGCGATTTAAAGGCATGCAATTTTAAAATATAAGCCTCCCTCACCCCAAATGAATGATTAAGCTATTCGTCATTAGAATATTGCGAAGAATCCTAAAAACTCCGTAGCATCTCTACAGAAAACAAATCTGTTTCAGACTAAAATCCCAAGTGCTTTCACTCATTGTTCAAGGCCTACCAGAGGAAGAACCCATGACGCACCTTGGCAAGCCTCCCTCGCTGCCAGGGTTCAAAGCTGTCAGCATGGGTACTGGCCCCAAGAACAGACACAGACCAAGCGGAGCCAGATCGAGTGCAGGTCGGTCCCCTTCTCGGCGAGCCCGCACCCAGAGCCGGCTTCGACTGTGCTGGGGAAGCAGGGAGAGGGTTCTGGGCCCCAAGCCCCCGCTTTATCCACTTCATTATTTTAGCATTAATACTGTAGGAATTGGCAGGAATATGTAACAAGTCGGAACCTCTCAGCTACTGTTAGAAAGCATTAAAAGTATTAAAAAGCAGTGA